>NW_025746478.1:95000-97500 GCF_021184085.1 Oncorhynchus gorbuscha
TCAGTTAATCAGTCAGTTAGTCAGTCAGTTAGTTAGTCAGTCAGTTAGTCAGTCAGTCAGTTAATCAGTCAGTCAGTCAGTCAGTTAATCAGTCAGTTAATCAGTCAGTTAATCAGTCAGTTAATCAGTCAGTTAATCAGTCAGTTAGTTAGTCAGTCAGTCAGTCAGTTAATCAGTCAGTCAGTCAGTCAGTTAATCAGTCAGTTAGTTAGTCAGTCAGTTAATCAGTCAGTTAATCAGTCAATTAATCAGTCAGTTAGTCAGTCAGTCAATCAGTCAGTTAGTCAGTCAGTTAATCAGTCAGTTAATCAGTCAGACAGTCAGTCAGTTAATCAGTCAGTCAGTCAGTCAGTTAATCAGTCAATTAATCAGTCAGTTAGTTAGTCAGTCAGTTAGTCAGTCAGTCAATCAGTCAGTTAGTCAGTCAGTTAATCAGTCAGTTAGTCAGTCAGTTAATCAGTCAGTTAGTCAGTCAGTTAGTCAGTCAGTTAATCAGTCAGTTAATCAGTCAGTTAATCAGTCAGTTAATCAGTCAGTCAGTCAGTCAGTCAGTCAGTTAATCAGTCAATTAATCAGTCAGTTAGTCAGTCAGTCAGTTAATCAGTCAGTCAGTCAGTCAGTTAGTAAGTCAGTCAGTTAGTTAGTCAGTCAGTCAGTTAATCAGTCAGTCAGTCAGTTAGTAAGTCAGTCAGTTAGTTAGTCAATCAGTTAGTCAGTCAGCCAGTTAGTCAGTCAGTCAATTAATCAGTCAGTTAGTTAGTCAGTCAGTCAATCAGTTCATCAGTCAGTCAGTTAGTCAGTCAGTCAGTCAATCAGTCAGTCAATTAGTCAGTCAGCCAGTTAATCAGTCAGTCAGTCAGTTAGTAAGTCAGTCAGTTAGTTAGTCAATCAGTTAGTCAGTCAGCCAGTTAGTCAGTCAGTTAATCAGTCAGTTAGTCAGTCAGTTAGTCAGTCAGTTAATCAGTCAGTTAATCAGTCAGTTAGTTAGTCAGTTAGTCAGTCAGTTAGTCAGTCAGTTAATCAGTCAGTTAATCAGTCAGTTAATCAGTCAGTTAGTCAGTCAGTTAATCAGTTAGTTAGTCAGTCAGTTAATCAGTCAGTCAGTCAGTCAGTCAGTCAGTTAGTCAGTCAGTCAGTCAGTCAGTCAGTCAGTTAGTCAGTCAGTCAGTTAATCAGTCAGTTAGTTAGTCAGTCAGTTAATCAGTCAGTTAATCAGTCAGTTAATCAGTCAATTAATCAGTCAGTTAATCAGTCAGTTAATCAGTCAGTTAATCAGTCAGACAGTCAGTCAGTTAATCAGTCAGTCAGTCAGTCAGTCAGTTAATCAGTCAATTAATCAGTCAGTTAGTTAGTCAGTCAATTAGTCAGTCAGTCAATCAGTCAGTTAGTCAGTCAGTTAATCAGTCAGTTAATCAGTCAGTTAGTCAGTCAGTTAATCAGTCAGTTAGTCAGTCAGTTAGTCAGTCAGTTAGTCAGTCAGTTAATCAGTCAGTTAATCAGTCAGTCAGTCAGTCAGTCAGTCAGTCAGTTAATCAGTCAATTAATCAGTCAGTTAGTCAGTCAGTCAGTTAATCAGTCAGTCAGTCAGTCAGTTAGTAAGTCAGTTAGTTAGTCAATCAGTTAGTCAGTCAGCCAGTTAGTCAGTCAGTCAATTAATCAGTCAGTTAGTTAGTCAGTCAGTCAATCAGTTCATCAGTCAGTCAGTTAGTCAGTCAGTCAATCAATCAGTCAGTCAATTAGTCAGTCAGCCAGTGAGCCAGTCAGTCAATCAGTCAGTCAGCCAGTCAGTCAGCTAGTCAGTCAGCCAGTTCTGTTCAGACAGGGAAATCTCTGCTTCCTTCCTTAGTCAATCAGTGAGTCAATCAGTCAATCAGTCAGCCAGTCAGTCAATCAGTCAGCCAGTCAGTCAGCCAGCCAGTCAGCCAGTCAGTCAGTCAGTCAATCAATCAGTCAGCCAGTCAGTCAGTCAGTCAATCAGTCAGTCAGTCAGTCAGCCAGTCAGTCAATCAGTCAGTCAGTCAGCCAGTCAGTCAGCCAGTTCTGTTCAGACAGGGAGATCACTGCTTCCTCTCTCCCACACTCTCTTGTTCCTCCTATCCATCCCCAGGAGGTGCTTGGTGCCTTGGTGAGCAACGTGAACATTGAGCTGTACAACGCCCTGCACTATCACATGGTCAACCATCGCATGCTAACGAAAGACCAGTATCTTTGTAGTGACTGGGTGTATTGATACACTGAGTCAGGAAGGACTCCTGTATCTCTGTAGTGACTGGGTGTATTGATACACTGAGTCAGGAAGGACGCCTGTATCTTTGTAGTGACTGGGTGTATTGATACCATGGGTTAGGAAGGACGCCTGTATCTTTGTAGTGACTGGGTGTATTGATACACTGAGTTAGGAAGAACAACTGTATCTTTGTAGTGACTGGGTGTATTGATACACCCTCCATAGTGTAATGAATAACTTCATGCTCAAAGGGATATTCAGTCTGTTTTCAGA
>NW_025746478.1:105000-110475 GCF_021184085.1 Oncorhynchus gorbuscha
GGAATCAGCCCTCGAGGTAGACAGGACACCATAGGGTTGATCAGAATGGAATCAGCCCTCGAGGTAGACAGGACACCATAGGGTTGATCAGAATGGAATCAGCCCTCTAGGTAGACAGGACACCATAGGGTTGATCAGAATGGAATCAGCCCTCGAGGTAGACAGGACACCATAGGGTTGATCAGAATGGAATCAGCCCTCGAGGTAGACAGGACACCATAGGGTTGATTAGAATGGAATCAGCCCTCGAGGTAGACAGGACACCATAGGGTTGATCAGAATGGAATCAGCCCTCGAGGTAGACAGGACACCATAGGGTTGATTAGAATGGAATCAGCCCTCGAGGTAGACAGGACACCATAGGGTTGATCAGAATGGAATCATCCCTTCTAGGTAGACAGGACACCATAGGGTTGATCAGAATGGAATCAGCCCTCTAGGTAGACAGGACACCATAGGGTTGATTAGAATGGAATCAGCCCTCGAGGTAGACAGGACACCATAGGGTTGATCAGAATGGAATCAGCCCTCGAGGTAGACAGGACACCATAGGGTTGATTAGAATGGAATCAGCCCTCGAGGTAGACAGGACACCATAGGGTTGATCAGAATGGAATCAGCCCTTGAGGTAGACAGGACACCATAGGGTTGATTAGAATGGAATCAGCCCTCGAGGTAGACAGGACACCATAGGGTTGATCAGAATGGAATCAGCCCTCGAGGTAGACAGGACACCATAGGGTTGATTAGAATGGAATCAGCCCTCGAGGTAGACAGGACACCATAGGGTTGATCAGAATGGAATCAGCCCTCGAGGTAGACAGGACACCATAGGGTTGATTAGAATGGAATCAGCCCTCGAGGTAGACAGGACACCATAGGGTTGATCAGAATGGAATCAGCCCTGAGGTAGACAGGACACCATAGGGTTGATTAGAATGGAATCAGCCCTCGAGGTAGACAGGACACCATAGGGTTGATTAGAATGGAATCAGCCCTCTAGGTAGACAGGACACCATAGGGTTGATTAGAATGGAATCAGCCCTCGAGGTAGACAGGACACCATAGGGTTGATTAGAATGGAATCAGCCCTCGAGGTAGACAGGACACCATAGGGTTGATTAGAATGGAATCAGCCCTCTAGGTAGACAGGACACCATAGGGTTGATTAGAATGGAATCAGCCCTCGAGGTAGACAGGACACCATAGGGTTGATCAGAATGGAATCAGCCCTCGAGGTAGACAGGACACCATAGGGTTGATCAGAATGGAATCAGCCCTCTAGGTAGACAGGACACCATAGGGTTGATCAGAATGGAATCAGCCCTCGAGGTAGACAGGACAACATAGGGTTGATCAGAATGGAATCAGCCCTCGAGGTAGACAGGACACCATAGGGTTGATTAGAATGGAATCAGCCCTCGAGGTAGACAGGACACCATAGGGTTGATCAGAATGGAATCAGCCCTCGAGGTAGACAGGACACCATAGGGTTGATTAGAATGGAATCAGCCCTCGAGGTAGACAGGACAACATAGGGTTGATTAGAATGGAATCAGCCCTCGAGGTAGACAGGACACCATAGGGTTGATTAGAATGGAATCAGCCCTCGAGGTAGACAGGACACCATAGGGTTGATTAGAATGGAATCAGCCCTCGAGGTAGACAGGACACCATAGGGTTGATCAGAATGGAATCAGCCCTCGAGGTAGACAGGACACCATAGGGTTGATTAGAATGGAATCAGCCCTCGAGGTAGACAGGACACCATAGGGTTGATCAGAATGGAATCAGCCCTCGAGGTAGACAGGACACCATAGGGTTGATTAGAATGGAATCAGCCCTCGAGGTAGACAGGACACCATAGGGTTGATCAGAATGGAATCAGCCCTCGAGGTAGAGACAGGACACCATAGGGTTGATTAGAATGGAATCAGCCCTCGAGGTAGACAGGACACCATAGGGTTGATCAGAATGGAATCAGCCCTCGAGGTAGACAGGACACCATAGGGTTGATCAGAATGGAATCAGCCCTCGAGGTAGACAGGACACCATAGGGTTGATTAGAATGGAATCAGCCCTCGAGGTAGACAGGACACCATAGGGTTGATTAGAATGGAATCAGCCCTCGAGGTAGACAGGACACCATAGGGTTGATCAGAATGGAATCAGCCCTCGAGGTAGACAGGACACCATAGGGTTGATTAGAATGGAATCAGCCCTCTAGGTAGACAGGACACCATAGGGTTGATTAGAATGGAATCAGCCCTCGAGGTAGACAGGACACCATAGGGTTGATTAGAATGGAATCAGCCCTCGAGGTAGACAGGACACCATAGGGTTGATTAGAATGGAATCAGCCCTCGAGGTAGACAGGACACCATAGGGTTGATCAGAATGGAATCAGCCCTCGAGGTAGACAGGACACCATAGGGTTGATCAGAATGGAATCAGCCCTCGAGGTAGACAGGACACCATAGGGTTGATTAGAATGGAATCAGCCCTCTAGGTAGACAGGACACCATAGGGTTGATTAGAATGGAATCAGCCCTCGAGGTAGACAGGACACCATAGGGTTGATTAGAATGGAATCAGCCCTCCGAGGTAGACAGGACACCATAGGGTTGATTAGAATGGAATCAGCCCTCTAGGTAGACAGGACACCATAGGGTTGATTAGAATGGAATCAGCCCTCGAGGTAGACAGGACAACATAGGGTTGATCAGAATGGAATCAGCCCTCGAGGTAGACAGGACACCATAGGGTTGATTAGAATGGAATCAGCCCTCTAGGTAGACAGGACACCATAGGGTTGATCAGAATGGAATCAGCCCTCGAGGTAGACAGGACAACATAGGGTTGATCAGAATGGAATCAGCCCTCGAGGTAGACAGGACACCATAGGGTTGATTAGAATGGAATCAGCCCTCGAGGTAGACAGGACACCATAGGGTTGATTAGAATGGAATCAGCCCTCGAGGTAGACAGGACACCATAGGGTTGATTAGAATGGAATCAGCCCTCGAGGTAGACAGGACAACATAGGGTTGATCAGAATGGAATCAGCCCTCGAGGTGAACAGGACACCATAGGGTTGATTAGAATGGAATCAGCCCTCGAGGTAGACAGGACACCATAGGGTTGATCAGAATGGAATCAGCCCTCGAGGTAGACAGGACACCATAGGGTTGATTAGAATGGAATCAGCCCTCGAGGTAGACAGGACAACATAGGGTTGATTAGAATGGAATCAGCCCTCGAGGTAGACAGGACACCATAGGGTTGATTAGAATGGAATCAGCCCTCGAGGTAGACAGGACACCATAGGGTTGATTAGAATGGAATCAGCCCTCGAGGTAGACAGGACACCATAGGGTTGATCAGAATGGAATCAGCCCTCGAGGTAGACAGGACACCATAGGGTTGATTAGAATGGAATCAGCCCTCGAGGTAGACAGGACACCATAGGGTTGATCAGAATGGAATCAGCCCTCGAGGTAGACAGGACACCATAGGGTTGATTAGAATGGAATCAGCCCTCGAGGTAGACAGGACACCATAGGGTTGATTAGAATGGAATCAGCCCTCGAGGTAGACAGGACACCATAGGGTTGATTAGAATGGAATCAGCCCTCGAGGTAGACAGGACACCATAGGGTTGATCAGAATGGAATCAGCCCTCGAGGTAGACAGGACACCATAGGGTTGATCAGAATGGAATCAGCCCTCGAGGTAGACAGGACACCATAGGGTTGATTAGAATGGAATCAGCCCTCGAGGTAGACAGGACACCATAGGGTTGATTAGAATGGAATCAGCCCTCGAGGTAGACAGGACACCATAGGGTTGATCAGAATGGAATCAGCCCTCGAGGTAGACAGGACACCATAGGGTTGATTAGAATGGAATCAGCCCTCTAGGTAGACAGGACACCATAGGGTTGATTAGAATGGAATCAGCCCTCGAGGTAGACAGGACACCATAGGGTTGATTAGAATGGAATCAGCCCTCTAGGTAGACAGGACACCATAGGGTTGATCAGAATGGAATCAGCCCTCGAGGTAGACAGGACACCATAGGGTTGATCAGAATGGAATCAGCCCTCGAGGTAGACAGGACACCATAGGGTTGATTAGAATGGAATCAGCCCTCTAGGTAGACAGGACACCATAGGGTTGATTAGAATGGAATCAGCCCTCGAGGTAGACAGGACACCATAGGGTTGATTAGAATGGAATCAGCCCTCTAGGTAGACAGGACACCATAGGGTTGATTAGAATGGAATCAGCCCTCGAGGTAGACAGGACACCATAGGGTTGATCAGAATGGAATCAGCCCTCGAGGTAGACAGGACACCATAGGGTTGATCAGAATGGAATCAGCCCTCGAGGTAGACAGGACACCATAGGGTTGATTAGAATGGAATCAGCCCTCGAGGTAGACAGGACAACATAGGGTTGATTAGAATGGAATCAGCCCTCGAGGTAGACAGGACAACATAGGGTTGATTAGAATGGAATCAGCCCTCTAGGTAGACAGGACACCATAGGGTTGATCAGAATGGAATCAGCCCTCTAGGTAGACAGGACAACATAGGGTTGATCAGAATGGAATCAGCCCTCTAGGTAGACAGGACACCATAGGGTTGATCAGAATGGAATCAGCCCTCTAGGTAGACAGGACACCATAGGGTTGATCAGAATGGAATCAGCCCTCTAGGTAGACAGGACACCATAGGGTTGATCAGAATGGAATCAGCCCTCGAGGTAGACAGGACACCATAGGGTTGATTAGAATGGAATCAGCCCCTCTGGGTAGACAGGACACCATAGGGTTGATTAGAATGGAATCAGCCCTCTAGGTAGACAGGACACCATAGGGTTGATTAGAATGGAATCAGCCCTCTAGGTAGACAGGACACCATAGGGTTGATCAGAATGGAATCAGCCCTCTAGGTAACAGGACACCATAGGGTTGATCAGAATGGAATCAGCCCTCGAGGTAGACAGGACACCATAGGGTTGATTAGAATGGAATCAGCCCTCTGGAGGTAGACAGGACACCATAGGGTTGATTAGAATGGAATCAGCCCTCGAGGTAGACAGGACACCATAGGGTTGATTAGAATGAAATCAGCCTCGAGGTAGACAGGACACCATAGGGTTGATTAGAATGGAATCAGCCCTCGAGGTAGACAGGACACCATAGGGTTGATCAGAATGGAATCAGCCTCGAGGTAGACAGGACACCATAGGGTTGATCAGAATGGAATCAGCCCTCGAGGTAGACAGGACACCATAGGGTTGATTAGAATGGAATCAGCCCTCGAGAGGTAGACAGGACACCATAGGGTTGATTAGAATGGAATCAGCCCTCAGGACAACTACAGGGTTGGAGAATGGACACCAGGTAGATAGGTTGATTAGAATGGAATCAGCCCTCGAGGTAGACAGGACACCATAGGGTTGATTAGAA
>NW_025746479.1:0-37500 GCF_021184085.1 Oncorhynchus gorbuscha
TCAAGCTGACTACAGTATGAGGAGAGTCTTAGAGAGGTCAAGCTGACTACAGTATGAGGAGAGTCTTAGAGAGGTCAAGCTGACTACAGTATGAGGAGAGTCCTAGAGATGTCAAGCTGACTACAACATGAATAGAGACCTACAGAGGTCAAGCTGACTACAGTATGAGGAGAGTCTTAGAGATGTCAAGCTGACTACAGTATGAGGAGAGTCCTAGAGAGGTCAAGCTGACTACAGTAGGAGGAATCCCTACAGAGATCAAATGAGCTACAGTAGGAGGAGGAAGTCTTGCAGAGGTCAAGCTGACTACAGTAGGAGGAGAGTCTTACAGAGATCAAGCTGACTACAGTACAGATAGGGAGGAGTCTTACAGAGGTCAAGCTGACTACAGTAGGAGGAAGTCTTACAGAGATCAAGCTGACTACAGTATGGGGAGAGTCTTACAGAATCAAACTGTCTGCAGTGGGAGGAGAGTCCTGCAAGAGATCAAGCTGTATGAGGAGACTTACAGAGTAGCTGAGTAGGAGAGAGTCCTACAGAGATCAAGCTAACTACAGTCAGTCCTACAGAGATCACTGACACAGTATGAGGAGAGTCCTACAGAGATCAAGCTGTCTGCTGTGTGTGCAGCCTCTCGTCCTCTCCTACTGAACTGCTGTGTTAAGAGCCCTTCCACTCTGTCGATCCCAGGACCCATTGTTAGAATGCAGATCAGTCGACTTCTGACTCAGCGATCAAGTGAAAGGGTACCTGATGTCTGTCTTAATTACACCAGTCCCAGGAAACAGCATCCTTCAGTTGAACGGGAGGAGTTCCATGTACCGTGTCTTTGTGTCTGTAGCGTGATGAATAAACTTATCTGGCTCCATGGACCATTTGAAAGACAAGCCAGTTCTTCTATTGTTAAACATATTCAAAAGGAGTCAGGCCCTTTTCAGGAATATAAGTTGAATAAATATCAATCATTTGATCATTCAAACGTCTCTGACAAGGAATAACCTCACGAAAACAGGTTTATGATAAGTCTATAAGAGATAGTTAATATCCTCTGAATAGAATAGTGTATATCATTATTGCAGTAACCATGTTCTACAGTGTGATATATTACTGGATGTAATATCAGAAATATTATTTCATGAATTGATGGTGATGAACATAAATAGACCAACAGGAAACCAGTTTTATTTATAATGATGACAATTATGTTGCACGGCAGGGCGTCTTTCCTTGAACTAAACCTTGCGATGGATTACATCAGAAATGAAGTTTGATCACTATGTTGTGAAATGTAGTAGTCTGTGGAGATACTACACCGTGGCTTCCCTTTGGAGATCCTACTCTGTGGAGATACTACTCTGTGGAATACTACTCTGTGGAGATACTACTCTGTGGAGATACTACTCTGTGACCTCTCTGTGGAGATACTACTCTGTAGAGATACTACTCTGTGAGATACTACTCTGCAGAATGCTACTCTGTGGAGATACCTCTGTGGAGACTCCTCCCTTTGGGAGATACTCTGTGACCTCCCTGTGGAGATACTACTCTGTAGAATACTACTCTGACCTCCCTTTGGAGATATACTCTGTGGAGATGCTACTCTGTGGAGATACTACTCTGTGACCTCCCCTTTGGAGATACTACTCTGTGACCTCTCTGTGGAGATACTACTCTGTAGAGATACTACTCTGTGGAGATACTACTCTGTGGAGATACTACTCTGTGGAGATACTACTCTGTGACCTCCCTTTGGAGATACTACTCTGTAGAGATACTACTCTGTGGAGATACTACTCTGTGGAGATACTACTCTGTGGAGATACTACTCTGTGACCTCCACTCTGTGGAGATACTACTCTGTGACCTCCCTTTGGAGATACTACTCTGTGACCTCTCTGTGGAGATACTACTCTGTTAGAGATACTACTCTGTGGGAATACTACTCTGTGGAGATACTACTCTGTGGAGATACTACTCTGTGGAGATACTACTCTGTGACCTCCCTTTGGAGATACTACTCTGTGACCTCTCTGTGGACCTCCCTCTGTAGAGATACTACTCTGTGGCCTCTCTGTGGAGATACTACTCTGTGGAAGATACTACTCTGTGGAGATACTACTCTGTGGAGATACTACTCTGTGGAGATACTACTCTGTGGAGATACTACTCTGTGGAGATACTCTGTGGAGATACTACTCTGTGACTTCCCTTTGGAGAACTACTCTGTGACCTCTCTGTGGAGATACTACTCTGTGGAGATACTACTCTGTGGAGATACTACTCTGTGGAGATACTACTCTGTGACCTCCCTTTGGAGATACTACTCTGTGACCTCTCTGTGGAGATACCCTCTCTGTGGAGATACTACTCTGTGGAGATACTAGTCTGTGGAGATACTAGTCTGTGGAGATACACTCTGTGGAGATACTACTCTGTAGTGACCTGCTCTGTGGATGCTACTCTGTGGAGAGACTACTCTGTGGAGATACTGCTCTGTGGAGATACTACTCTGTGGAGATACTACTCTGTGGAGATACTACTCTGTGGAGATACTACTCTGTGGAGATACTACTCTGTGGAGATACTACTCTGATACAGATACTACTCTGTGGAGATACTACTCTGTGGAGATACTACTCTGTGGATACTACTCTGTGGAGATACTACTCTGTGGAGATACTACTCTGTGGAGATACTACTCTGTGGAGATACTACTCTGTGGAGATACTGCTCTGTCAAACTACTCTGTGGAGATACTGCTCTCTGCTCTGTGGAGATACTACTCTGTGGACAAACTACTCTGTGGACATACTGCTCTGTGGAATGACTACTCTGTGGAGAAACTACTCTGTGGAGATACTACTCTGTGGAGAAACTACTCTGTGGAATCCCTACACTGTGGAGATACTACTCTGTGACCTCTCTGTGGAGATACTACTCTGTGACCTCTCTGTGGAGATACTACTCTGTACTACTCTGTGGAGATACTACTCTGTGGACATCCTTTGGAGATACTACTCTGACCTCCCTGTGGAGATACTACTCTGTGGAGATACTACTCTGTGGAGATACTACTCTGTGGAGATACTACTCTGTGGAGATACTACTCTGTGACATCCTTTGGAGATACTACTCTGTGACTCTCTGTGGAGATACTACTACTCTGTGGAGATACTACTCTGTGGAGATACTACTCTGTGGAGATACTAGTCTGTGGAGATACTACTCTGTGGAGATACTACTCTGTGATACTCTCTGTAGAGATACTACTCTGTGGAGATACTACTCTGTAGAGATACTACTCTGTAGAGATACTACTCTGTGGAGATACTACTCTGTGGAGATACTACTCTGTGGAGATACTACTCTGTGGACCTCCTGCAGAGATACTACTCTGTAGAGATACTACTCTGTAGAGATACTACTCTGTGGAGATACTACTCTGTAGAGATACTACTCTGTGGAGATACTACTCTGTGGAGATACTACTCTGTGGAGATACTACTCTGTGACCTCCCTGTGGTGAAAGTCAAACTCACAATGAAAGTCAAACACGGCACAACACATTGAAAACAACCCTGCATTCTCTGGGTGCAGGCATAGGGTATGTCCCAAATGGTAGGTCTCTTATATAGCGCACTAGTTTTGACCAGAGCCGGGCTGTGCACTATATAGGGAATAGGATGCCATAGGGAATAGGATGCCATAGGGAATAGGATGCCATTCAGGATGGGTCACCATCGTTTTTCAGTATATAAATTAGGGTACAGTGAAGCACAGTACCAGAAGCCCAGTTTACAGTCACGTCCTGCTGTGATGTGCCAACTCTTACCCCCAGTGCAGTGCTCATTAACCAGTCTGTATCAACTCAGATACATCACACTCTTTTAAATAGCGCACTAGTTTTGACCAGAGTCCTGCTGTGATGTGCCAACTCTTCCTCCAGTGTAGTGCTCATTAACCAGTCTGTATCAACTCAGAAACATCACACTCTTTTGACATGTGATGGGTTGTGTCACTGTACGACTCAATACTAGCATGGTTTATTTGGGGAGGCAGGGTATAAAAGTGGTGGACTAGCCCTGCATTCAAGTTCAAGTCCCAGAGCTGACAATTCTTTTCCTAAACAAGGCAGTTTCTCCAGAGGCAGTCATTGAAAATAAGAAGTTGTTCTTAGATTTCTAAGTTAAATAAAGGTATAACATGGTATTATCTGGGAGAAACACATCCTGATCCAGGCTAGAGACTGCTGAAGTGAGAGGACTAGCAACACCGTGTCAGACTGTTGAACAAGTTCGACAACACCGTGTCAGACTGCTGACAAGACAACACCGTGTCAGTGAACGGAGAGGACGACAACATATCTGTCGTTCTGCCCCTGAACAAGGAGAGGACGAGGCTGTCAGACTGCTGAAAAGAGGACGACAAGTTGTTCTTAGACTGCTGTTAACGGAGAGGGTATAACACCGTGTCAGATCTGGAACGGAGAGGACGACAACACCGTGTCAGACTGCTGAACGGAGAGGACGACAACACCGTGTCAGACTGCTGAACGGAGAGGACGACAACACCGTGTCAGACTGCTGAACGGAGAGGGACGACAACACCGTGTCAGACTGCTGAACGGAGAGGACGACAACACCGTGTCAGACTGCTGAACGGAGAGGACGACAACACCGTGTCAGACTGCTGAACGGAGAGGACGCGTGTCAGACTGCTGAGCGGAGAGGACGACAACACCGTGTCAGACTGCTGAAGCGGAGAGGGCGACAACACCGTGTCAGACTGCTGAACGGAGAGGACGACAACACCGTGTCAGACTGCTGAACGGAGAGGACGACAACACCGTGTCAGACTGCTGAACGGAGAGGACGACAACACCGTGTCAGAGACTGCTGAGCGGAGAGGACGACAACACCGTGTCAGACTGCTGAGCGGAGAGGACGACAACACCGTGTCAGACTGCTGAACGGAGAGGACGACAACACCGTGTCAGACTGCTGAGCGGAGAGGACGACAACACCGTGTCAGACTGCTGAACGGAGAGGACGACAACACCGTGTCAGAGACGAGCCTTCTATCTCTGTAAGTATGACAACACCGTGTCAGAGACGAGCCTTCTATCTCTGTAAAGTGTGGCGGCTTGCATTAAACAACGTGACACTTGTATCATATTTATAACAATTTAAAAAAGGATCTGCCGGAGACTTTGTTTTCTCCCCACAAATATATAAATCGCTAAGTGGATTGGCATGTATCTGACGTTTGAAATAAATTTCCCTCAAACGCTCCTCTCTAATATAATCAAATGATAAATCGCTAAGTGGATCGCTCCTCTCTAATATAATCAAATGATAAATCGCTAAGTGGATCGCTCTTCTCTAATATAATCAAATATATAAATCGCTAAGTGGATCGCTCTTCTCTAATATAATCAAATGATAAATCGCTAAGTGGATCGCTCTTCTCTAATATAATCAAATATATAAATCGCTAAGTGGATCGCTCCTCTCTAATATAATCAAATGATAAATCGCTAAGTGGATCGCTCCTCTCTAATATAATCAAATGATAAATCGCTAAGTGGATCGCTCCTCTCTAATATAATCAAATGATAAATCGCTAAGTGGATCGCTCTTCTCTAATATAATCAAATGATAAATCGCTAAGTGGATCGCTCCTCTCTAATATAATCAAATATATAAATCGCTAAGTGGATCGCTCTTCTCTAATATAATCAAATGATAAATCGCTAAGTGGATCGCTCTTCTCTAATATAATCAAATATATAAATCGCTAAGTGGATCGCTCTTCTCTAATATAATCAAATATATAAATCGCTAAGTGGATCGCTCTTCTCTAAAATAATCAAATATATAAATCGCTAAGTGGATCGCTCTTCTCTAATATAATCAAATGATAAATCGCTAAGTGGATCGCTCTTCTCTAATATAATCAAATGATAAATCGCTAAGTGGATCGCTCTTCTCTAATATAATCAAATGATAAATCGCTAAGTGGATCGCTCCTCTCTAATATAATCAAATGATAAATCGCTAAGTGGATCGCTCTTCTCTAATATAATCAAATGATAAATCGCTAAGTGGATCGCTCTTCTCTAATATAATCAAATGATAAATCGCTAAGTGGATCGCTCTTCTCTAATATAATCAAATATATAAATCGCTAAGTGGATCGCTCTTCTCTAATATAATCAAATGATAAATCGCTAAGTGGATCGCTCTTCTCTAATATAATCAAATATATAAATCGCTAAGTGGATGCTCTTCTCTAATATAATCAAATGATAAATCGTGCATCACTGTCTGTAGCGGCAAACCTGTCGTCAGAGACATGAGCACTTGAGCTCTTACTCAGGGAGGAAGGCGTCAACACTGGAAATCCTCTCAGTTTTAATGTCAAATGCTCAAGTATAGTGAAATGCCTTTCTTGCCAAACTCGAACCAACGATGCAGTAATCAATAAACTACGTAGCACAAAAAAATAAACATAAGATAGAACAAAAACAGACAATAAATAAAAGATAACATAAGGTACAACAAAAACAGACAATGAATAAAAAGTTTAAAAAAGGATAAATAAATAAATAAATAAAAAATAACATAAGATAGAACAAAAACAGACAATAAATAAAAGTTTTGAGGAAAGGAAAAAGTAAGAAGCTACAACGTCTTCAGAAAGTGTTCAATCCCTTTAACGTTTTCAAACATTTTGTTTGTTAAAGCCTTATTCTAAAACGGATAAAGTGATTCCCCCTCATCAAAATACACAAAATACCCATAATGACAAAGCAAAAATATATAAAAAACATTTAAATTATGAAATATTACGTTTACATAAGTATTCAAACCCTTTACTCGGTACTTTGTTGAAGCACTTTTGGCAGCGATTACAGCCTCGGGTCTTCTTTGTTAATGATGCTACAGGCTTGGCGCACCTGTATTTGGGGAGTTTCTCTCATTCTTCTCTGCAGATCCTCTCATGCTCTGTCAGATTGGATGGGGAGCGTTGCTGCACAGCGACATTCAGGTCTCTCCATCTTCATTCTGGTTCAAGTACAGGCTGGGCCACTCAAGGACATTCAGAGACATGTCCTGAAGCCACTCCTGCGTTGACTTGGCTGTGTGCTTTAGGGTTGTTATGCAAAAAAATGTATTTCTGTTATCTATTTATTATACATTTTCAAACATTTCAAAAAATCTGTTTTTGCTTTTTCACAATGGGGTATTGTGTGTAGATTGATGAGGATTTTTATTTTATTTAATCCATTTTAGAATAAGGCCGTAACGTAACAAAATGTGGGGGAAAGTAATGTTGTCAGAATACTTCCCGAATGCACGGTATATACAGGATCAGTTCAATACCATATTTACAATGTGAACGCAGTGTGTGAGACCCTGCTGGAGAAGAGTATAGACCGCATTCCAAATGGCACCCACAGTTATCCAACGACAAGCTAACCGTATCTTAGCAACTAGGCAGAACGAAAAATATTATGAAATACAGAATTGTATCTCCCTTTCCACCAAACTCTACCAAAAATGATCACGAAACTTGACCTAAATTGACCTAACAAAGTTCGTTATCTTATGACAACAGACGCCTATACTGTACATCCCAAATGGTGCCCTAGTCCCTGTATAGTGCACTACTTTTGACCAGAGCCTTATGGACCCTAGTAAAAAAAAACGAGTGCACTATATATATGAAACAGGGTACCATTGGGGACGTACACTGACTACCAGCTAGAGTTCTGGTGCTGGAGTTATAACCATCAGCTGAAGAAGATCAACATGGTGGCTCGCTCCACGCACCAATTTCACTAATTACTGTAATCAGATATGCGGTTTGACACTTTCTACCGTGGATGCACACACACTCGTACACACACACACACAAACACAAATATACGAATTAATAATGAATGAATTAACTAAACCTCTAATTAATTTCATGCTCTTTTGTTTTCTCGACCTTTGGAGGTGTGTCAGAGACGTGGAGTGAGATCTGATTGGCCCCCCAGAATGCAGCTCTCTGAGGAATCAGGGAGCAAAGCACGGAATCTCAATCTGTATTCGCAGAGGATAACCACACACCAGCTGCTCTCTGATCAAACACCGGTGTGTGTGTGTGTCTGTGTGAGTGTGTGTGTGTCTGTGTGAGTGTGTGTGTGTCTGTGTGAGTGTGAGTGTGAGTGTGAGTGTGAGTGTGAGTGTGTGTCTGTGTCTGTGTGAGTGTGTGTGTGTGTCTGTGTGTGTGTGTGTGTGTGTGTGTGTGTGTGTGTGTGTGTGTGTGTGTGTGTGTGTGTGTGTGTGTGTGTGTGTGTGTGTGTGTGTGTGTGTGTGTGTGTGTGTGTGTGAGTGTGTGTGTACACCATGTGTGTATATTTGCAGAATGTGTGTGTCTTGATCAAGATAAAGCATTGATAGCAAAAATAACGATTAACCTTTTCATTTTGAAAGCTAACATTATTGTTTGTCTGTCTTTGCTAATTGCACAATCAATAAACCAACATAATTCCTTCTGCATACAAGCTAAGAGATGAAAAGTGAAATAAACCCAATAATCCTTCCTTTGAGCCTCATCTTGCTGTATTGAGTGCCAGATTGAAAAACGATTAATGACAATTAAACAGTTCATTACTGCGTATGCCCCATTATCTTACCATGCTGTCAAATGACCAACTAACACACCAGCAACCCACATCTATCTACCAACCCTATCACTACCAGTAACTACCACCCCCATCACGACCAGTAACTACCAACCCTATCACTACCAGTAACTACCAACCCCATCACGACCAGTAACTCCCAACCCCATCACTACCAGTAGCTACCAAACCCCATCACGACCAGTAACTACCAACCCTATCACTACCAGTAACTACCAACCCCATCACGACCAGTAACTACCAACCCTATCACTACCAGTAACTCCCAACCCCACTACCTGCAGTAACTACCAAACCCCATCACTACCAACCCCATCACGACCAGTAACTCCAACCCCATCACTACCAGTAACTCCCACCCCATCACCCACTCCCAACCCCACTCCAGTAACTACCAACCCCATCACTACCGTTAACTACCAAACCCACTACTACCAGTAACTACCAACCCCATCACTACCATTAACTACCAACCCCATCACTACCAGTAACTCCCAACCCCACTACCTCCAGTAACTACCCAACCTCACTACTACCAGTAACTGCCAACCCCATCACTACCAGTAACTACCAAACCCCATCACTACCAGTAACTCCCAACCCCACTACCTCCAGTAACTACCAACCCCATCACTACCGTTAACTACCAAACCCACTACTACCAGTAACTACCAACCCCATCACTACCATTAACTACCAACCCCATCACTACCAGTAACTCCCAACCCACTACCTCCAGTAACTACCCAACCTCACTACTACCAGTAACTGCCAACCCCATCACTACCAGTAACTACCAAACCCCCCTCACTACCAATAACTACCAAACCCCCATCACTACCAGTAACTACCAACCCCACTACTACCAGTAACTGCCAACCCCATCACTACCAGTAACTACCTAACCCCATCTACTACCAGTAACTACCAACCCCATCACTACCAGTAACTGCCAACCCCATCACTACCAGTAACTACCAACCCCATCACTACCAGTAACTACCAACCCCACTACTACCAGTAACTGCCAACCCCATCACTACCAGTAACTACCAACCCCATCACTACCAGTAACTACCCAACCCTATCACTACCAGTAACTACCAACCCCATCACTACCAGTAACTACCAACCCCATCACTACCAGTAACTACCCAACCCTATCACTACCAGTAACTACCAAACCCACTACTACCAGTAACTACCAACCCTATCATCAGTAACTACCAACCCATCACTACCAGTAACTACCAACCCCATCACTACCAGTAACTACCAACCCCATCACTACCAGTAACTCCCAACCCCATCACTACCAGTAACTACCAACCCCATCACCCCATCACCAGTAACTCCCAACCCCATCACTACCAGTAACTACCAACCCCATCACTACCAGTAACTACCAGTAACTACCACCCCATCACTACCAGTAACTACCAACCCCATCACTACCAGTAACTACCAACCCCATCACTACCAGTAACTACCAACCCCATCACTACCAGTAACTACCAACCCCATCACTACCAGTAACTACCAACCCCATCACTACCAGTAACTACCAACCCCATCACTACCAGTAACTACCAACCCCATCACTACCAGTAACTACCAACCCCATCACTACCAACCCCATCACTACCAACCCCATCACTACCAACCCCATCACTACCAACCTCATCACTACCAGTAACTACCAACCCCATCACTACCAGTAACTACCAACCCCATCACTACCAACCCCAACACTACCAACCCCATCACTACCAACCCCATCACTACCAACCCCATCACTACCAACCCCATCAGAACCAACCCCATCACTACCAACCCCATCACTACCAGTAACTACCAACCCCATCACTACCAGTAACTACCAACCCCATCACTACCAACCCCATCACTACCAACCCCATCACTACCAACCCCATCACTACCAGTAACTACCAACCCCATCACTACCAACCCCATCACTACCAACCCCATCACTACCAACCCCATCACTACCAACCCCATCACTACCAGTAACTACCAACCCCATCACTACCAACCCCATCACTACCAACCCCATCACTACCAGTAACTACCAACCCCATCACTACCAGTAACTACCAACCCCATCACTACCAACCCCATCACTACCAACCCCATCACTACCAACCCCATCACTACCAGTAACTACCAACCCCATCACTACCAGTAACTACCAACCCCATCACTACCAACCCCATCACTACCAACCCCATCACTACCAGTAACTACCAACCCCATCACTACCAGTAACTACCAACCCCATCACTACCAACCCCAACACTACCAACCCCATCACTACCAACCCCATCACTACCAACCCCATCACTACCAACCCCATCACTACCAACCCCATCACTACCAACCCCATCACTACCAGTAACTACCAACCCCATCACTACCAGTAACTACCAACCCCATCACTACCAACCCCATCACTACCAACCCCATCACTACCAACCCCATCACTACCAACCCCATCACTACCAGTAACTACCAACCCCATCACTACCAACCCCATCACTACCAACCCCATCACTACCAGTAACTACCAACCCCATCACTACCAACCCCATCACTACCAACCCCATCACTACCAACCCCATCACTACCAACCCCATCACTACCAACCCCATCAGTACCGCTGATGGGTTAACATTCTAAGGTTACACCCCAGAAAGGGACCCTATTCCCTGTATAGTGCACTACTTTTGACCAGGTCCCATAGGGAAGAGGGTGCCATTTAGGGCACATTATCCCACATGAAGCCACTCCCCCCTTGTTTTCAACACTTCTACTATGATGAACAAAACACCTGATATCTGCTGTGGAGGAAACCTTTTACAACTACATTCATTAATGACCCTCTTATTTTCACTACAGTAACATCACTGGTTATAGCTACGGTTTAATTTCAATGGGGGGTGTCCCAAATGGCACCCTATTCCCTATATAGTGCACTAAAAGTAGTGCCCCATATAGGTAATAGATTGCCATTTGGGACGCAAACCAACTCCAAGCCAACGCGTTGTGATGTATTTAATCATGTTCTTGGTGTCTGAGACATGTGAGTAATTAATAATGATAATTTAGTAGTTCCCAGGAGAAATGAGGATGACTCAATGCACTCAGGTATTCAGAGTAACACTTAAACAAGACTCAAAATATTCAGGTATAACAGGTCTACAATCTTGTCCCTGACATCCTTGGAGAGCTCTTTGGTCTTGGCCATGGTGGAGAGTTTGGAATCTGAATAGAGTATTATTAAACATGTAGTATTATTAAACAGAGTATTATTAAACATGTAGTATTATTAAACATGTAGTATTTATTAAAAATAGTATTATTAAACATGTAGTATTATTAAACATGGAGTATTATTATGTATGGTGTATTATTAAACATGTAGTATTATTAAACATATAGTATTATATATGGTGTATCATTAAACATGTAGTATTATTAAACACAGTATATCATTAAACATGAAGTATTATTAAACACGTGGTATTATTAAACATGTAGTATTATTAAACATGTAGTATTATTAAACATGTGGTATTATTAAACACATAGTAGTATTATGTATGGATTACTATTAAACATGTAGTATTATTAAACATATAGTATTATATATGGTGTATCATTAAACATGTAGTATTATTAAACACAGTGTATCATTAAACATGAAGTATTATTAAACACGTGGTATTATTAAACATGTAGTATTATTAAACATGTAGTATTATTAAACATGTGGTATTATTAAACATGTAGTATTATTAAACATGTGGTATTATTAAACATGTAGTATTATTAAACATGGAGTATTATTAGACATGTAGTATTATTAAACAGAGTATTATTAAACATGTAGTATTATTATATATGGTGTATCATTAAATATGAAGTATTATTAAACATGGAGTATTATTAAAAACAGAGTGTCATTAAACATGTAGTATTATTAAACATGTAGTATTATTAAACATGTAGCATTATTAAACATGTAGTAATATTAAACACAGAGTATTATTAAACATGGAGTATCATCATATATGGTGTATCATTAAACATGAAGTATTATTAAACATGGAGTATTATTAAACACGGATTACTATTAAACATGTGGTATTATTAAACAGAGTATTATTAAACATGTAGTATTATTAAACATGTAGTATTATTAAACAGAGTATTATTAAACATGTAGTATTATTAAACGTGTAGTATTATTAAACAGAGTATTATTAAACATGTAGTATTATTAAACATGTAGTATTATTAAACATGGATTATTATTAAACATGTAGTATTATTAAACATGTAGTATTATTAAACATGTAGTATTATTAAACACGTAGTATTATTAAACATGTAGTATTATTAAACATGTAGTATTATTAAACATGTAGTATTATTAAACATGTAGTATTATTAAACACAGAGTATTATTAAACATGTAGTATTATTAAACATGTAGTATTATTAAACACAGAGTATTATTATATATGGTGTATCATTAAACATGGAGTATTATTAAACACAGAGTATTATTATATATGGTGTATCATTAAACATGTAGTATTTCTCACCCATCATGCCTGACTTGACTTCTCTAACAATCGCGTTCTTCCTCAGAGCTGCAGGGTAACCTTTTCATAATGGTATGAAACCAGGAAGCTGTTCTTTTCCAACAGACTTCATTCACTAACCTCCTGTGACACAAGAGGATGTCAGGTCAACTGTCTGTGGAGTCGAGTCGGTGTGCGTCCCAAATGCCACCCTATTCCCCATTTAGCGTACTACTCTTGTCCAGAGCTCGGGTCAAAAGCAGAGAAATTAATAGGTAATAGGGTAGCATTTGGGACAAAGCCTGGATTTAATGTTGGTTCTCACCTCATCATCTATCTCCACTCCAACAGTAAAATGTAACACGTAATTCACTCGGAGGTTATTAACGTGAAGGACCAGGTCAAAACCAACTGCCACAAATTCTCTCCGCACAATGTAATTGCAATGTATTAAATCACTGTCTACCACACACACACACACACACACACACACACACACACACACACACACACACACACACACACACACACACACACACACACACACACACACACACACACACACACACACACACACACACACACACACACACACACACACACACACACACACACACAGTGTTAAAACAACTGAATGTAAGACATCGAGAACACTTTGAGCAGAATTTCACAGTTTCACTTACAATACAGGAGATCACTCTATACATACAGATACAGGAGAACACTCTATACAGACAGACAGGACAAACCCTATACAGACAGACAGGACAACACTCTATACAGACAGACAGGAGAACACTCTATACAGACAGACAGGAGATCACTCTATACAGACAGACAGGATATCACTCTATACAGACAGACAGGATATCACTCTATACACAGACAGACAGGACAACACTCTATACAGACAGACAGGAGAACACTCTATACAGACAGGAGACCACTCTATACAGACAGACAGGAAATCACTCTATACAGACAGACAGGACAACACTCTATACAGACAGGAGATCACTCTATACAGACAGACAGGACAACACTCTATACAGACAGGAGATCACTCTATACAGACAGACAGGAGAACACACTATACAGACAGACAGGACAACACTCTATACAGATAGGAGACCACTTTATACAGACAGACAGGACAACACGCTATACAGACAGACAGGACAACACTCTATATAGACAGACAGGAGAACACGATTATACAGACAGACAGGACAACACTCTACACAGACAGACAGGAGAAAACTATACAGACAAAAAAGTATTTAGTCAGCCACCAATTGTGCAAGTTCTCCCACTTAAAAAGATGAGAGAGGCCTGTAATTTTCATCATAGGTACACTTCAACTATGACAGACAAAATGAGAAAAAAATCCAGAAAATCACATTGTAGTATTTTTTATTAATTTATTTGTAAATTATGGTGGAAAATAAGTATTTGGTCACCTACAAAAGAGCAAGATTTCTGGCTCTCACAGACCTGTAACTTCTTCTTTAAGAGGCTCCTCTGTCCTCCACTCGTTACCTGTATTCATGGCACCTGTTTGAACTTGTTATCAGTATAAAAGACACATGTCCACAACCTCAAACAGTCACACTCCAAACTCCATTATGGCCAAGACCAAAGAGCTGTCAAAGGACACCAGAAGCAAAATTGTAGACCTGCACCAGGCTGGGAAGACTGAATCTGCAATAGGTAAGCAGCTTGGTTTGAAGAAATCAACTTCGGGAGCAATTATTAGGAAATGGAAGACATACAAGACCACTGATAATCTCCGTCGATCTGGGGCTCCACGCAAGATCTTACCCCGTGGGGTCAAAATGATCACAAGAACGGTGAGCAAAAATCCCAGAACCACACGGGGGGACCTAGTCAATGACCTGCAGATAGCTGGGACCAAAGTTACAAAGCCTACCATCAGTAACACACTACGTCGCCAGGGACTAAAATCCTGCAGTGCCAGACGTGTCCCCCTGCTTAAGCCAGTACATGTCCAGGCCCGTCTGAAGTTTGCTAAAGAGCATTTGGATGATCCAGAAGAAGTTTGGGAGAATGTCATATGGTCAGATGAAACCAAAATATAACTTTTTGGTAAAAACTCAACTCGTCGTGTTTGGGGGACAAAGAATGCTGAGTTGCATCCAAAGAACACCATACCTACTGTGAAGCACGGGGCTGGAAACATCATGATTTGGGGCTGTTTTTCTGCAAAGGGACCAGGACGACTGATCCGTGTAAAGGAAAGATTGAATGGGCCATGCATTGTGAGATTTTGAGTGAAAACCTCCTTCCATCAGCAAGGGCATTGAAGATGAAACGTGGCTGGGTCTTTCAGCATGACAATGATCCCAAACACACCGCCCGGGCAACGAAGGAGTGGCTTCATAAGAAGCATTTATAATATAATAATAATAATATATGCCATTTAGCAGACGCTTTTATCCAAAGCGACTTACAGTCATTTCAAGGTCCTGGAGTGGCCTAACCAGTCTACAAATCTCAATCCCATAGAAAATCTTTGGAGGGAGTTGAAAGTCCGTGTTGCCCAGCAACAGCCCTAAAACATCACTGCTCTAGA
This sequence comes from Oncorhynchus gorbuscha, assembly GCF_021184085.1. Taxonomy (NCBI): domain Eukaryota; kingdom Metazoa; phylum Chordata; class Actinopteri; order Salmoniformes; family Salmonidae; genus Oncorhynchus; species Oncorhynchus gorbuscha. The sequence continues at coordinate 15,896 of NW_025746479.1, forward strand.
GGAGATATGCATGGAGGAATGGGCCAAAATACCAGCAACAGTGTGTGAAGACCTTGTGAAGACTTACAGACAACGTTTGACCTCTGTCATTGCCAACAAAGGGTATATAACAAAGTATTGAGATAAACTTTTGTTATTGACCAAATACTATTTTTCAACATAATTTGCAAATCAATTCATTAAAAATCGTACAATGTGATTTTCTGGATTTTTTCCCTCATTTTGTCTGTCATAGTCGAAGTGTACCTATGATGAAAATTACAGGCCTCTCTTACCTTTTTAAGTGGGAGAACTTGCACAATTGGTGGCTGACTAAATACTTTTTGCCCCACTGTATATTGGCATGGGTGTTGTTAGGCCCGGGAAGCCGGTGTTGGGAGGATATATATTGGCATGGGTGTTGTTCGGCCCGGGAAGTCGGCGTTGGGAGGATATATATTGGCATGGGTGTTGTTAGGCCCAAGAAGCCGGTGTTGGGAGGATATATATTGGCATGGGTGTTGTTAGGCCCAAGAAGCCGGTGTTGGGAGGATATATATTGGCATGGGTGTTGTTAGGCCCGGGAAGCCGGTGTTGGGAGGATATATATTGGCATGGGTGTTGTTCGGCCCGGGAAGTCGGTGTTGGGAGGATATATATTGGCATGGGTGTTGTTAGGCCCAGGAAGCCGGTGTTGGGAGGATATATATTGGCATGGGTGTTGTTAGGCCCAAGAAGCCCGTGTTGGGAGGATATATATTGGCATGGGTGTTGTTAGGCCCGGGAAGCCGGTGTTGGGAGGATATATATTGGAACGGGTGTTGTTAGGCCTGGGAAGCCGGTGTTGGGAGGATATATATTGGAAAAGGGTGTTGTTAGGCCCGGGAAGCCGGTGTTGGGAGGATATATATTGGAACGGGTGTTGTTAGGCCCAAGAAGCCGGTGTTGGGAGGATATATATTGGCATGGGTGTTGTTAGGCCCAAGAAGCCGGTGTTGGGAGGATATATATTGGCATGGGTGTTGTTAGGCCCAAGAAGCCGGTGTTGGGAGGATATATATTGGCATGGGTGTTGTTAGGCCCAAGAAGCCGGTGTTGGGAGGATATATATTGGCACGGGTGTTGTTAGGCCCAAGAAGCCGGTGTTGGGAGGATATATATTGGAACGGGTGTTGTTAGGCCCAAGAAGCCGGTGTTGGGAGGATATATATTGGAACGGGTGTTGTTAGGCCCAAGAAGCCGGTGTTGGGAGGATATATATTGGAACGGGTGTTGTTAGGCCCAAGAAGCCGGTGTTGGGAGGATATATATTGGAACGGGTGTTGTTAGGCCCAAGAAGCCGGTGTTGGGAGGATATATATTGGAACGGGTGTTGTTAGGCCCAAGAAGCCGGTGTTGGGAGGATATATATTGGAACGGGTGTTGTTAGGCCCAAGAAGCCGGTGTTGGGAGGATATATATTGGAACGGGTGTTGTTAGGCCCAAGAAGCCGGTGTTGGGAGGATATATATTGGCATGGGTGTTGTTAGGCCCAAGAAGCCGGTGTTGGGAGGATATATATTGACATGGGTGTTGTTAGGCCCAAGAAGCCGGTGTTGGGAGGATATATATTGACATGGGTGTTGTCAGGCCCAAGAAGCCGGTGTTGGGAGGATATATATTGACATGGGTGTTGTCAGGCCCAAGAAGCCGGTGTTGGGAAGATATATATTGGAACGGGTGTTGCCAGGTCCAAGATGAAACACTGGCTTTGAGGGCATCACTTTTACAAAAATATTCAAATAATGACTGACATATTTTTTATTAAAATTACAACTTTATTTTGTTTGAATTTATTCATACTATTTCATCCTTCCACAAGATATAGTCCGCTCTATCGGTTCGGCTGCCAGAGACGCGACCCAGTCGTTCAGTCTTTTTGTTCTGTATCTATGGATGTTTTGAAATGTTCCATTACAATGTTATTATCCTTTGCTTGCTAGCCAACTACGGCTAAAGTACAGTTACGTCAACAACATAGCCAGAAAAACGTTAGTAACCACATTTGCATTTGTTTAAGCTGATTTCTAGTGACATTTATTTGGATACATCCATAACAATGAGCTAATGAGCTAATGAGGCACCATATTTCTTGGCATAGAAAACGTGCTCTCTCGTCAGAATACTGTTGTTCAGAGGAGCTAGCCAACAACACAGCTAACACAATCTCTTTTTCAAAGGACATTTCTTTGTATACAGCCTTTGGAAAGTACCCATGACTCTTTCCACATTTTGTTACGTTAAAGCTGTGGTAGCAGAATCAGAATTAGTTAGGTAACATTGATAAATAAGATGTTTTATCAATTTTCATAAGTATGCTTATGTGGAAAAAGTTGCTTGGGCCCCAGAGCGGGGAGAGGTCAGAGAGGGGAGAGGTCAGAGAGGGGAGAGATCAGGCTTGTCTTCATATGTAAACGTATCTTTTAAACCATGTGAAGGGATGATTGAGGGGTAACCAATTATCTCTTGGCTCCACAATGTCTGTGTGCCAGTCATCCCTACTTTTCCCATTGGGGAGAGGAGGATGGCAGTGTCTGGAACCAGCTAACCGATCGCTGCAGCTGTACATAGTCCATCGGTATATAGCCCACCCAATTTACCTACCTCATCCCCATACTGGTTTTATTTCATTTACTTTTCTGCTCTTTTGCAAACCAGTATCTCTACCTGCACATGTTCATCTGATCATTTATCACTCCAGTGTTAATCTGATATATTGTAATTATTCACTTCTGTGGCCCATTTATTGCCTTACCTCCTCATGTCTTTTGCACACAGTGTATATAGATTATTTGTTCTACTATGTTACTGACTTGTTTATTGTTTATTGTTTACTCCATGTGTAACTCTGTGTTGTTGTCATGCTTTACCTTTGCCAGGTCGCAGTTGCAAATGAGAACTTGTTCTCAACTAGCCTACCTGGTTAAATAAAGGTGTTCTCAACTAGCCTACCTGGTTAAATAAAGGTGTTCTCAACTAGCCTACCTGGTTAAATAAAGGTGTTCTCAACTAGCCTACCTGGTTAAATAAAGGTGTTCTCAACTAGCCTACCTGGTTAAATAAAGGTGTAGCCTACCTGGTTCAACTAGCCTACCTGGTTAAATAAAGGTGTTCTCAACTAGCCTACCTGGTTAAATAAAGGTGTTCTCAACTAGCCTACCTGGTTAAATAAAGGTGTTCTCAACTAGCCTACCTGGTTAAATAAAGGTGTTCTCAACTAGCCTACCTGGTTAAATAAAGGTGTTCTCAACTAGCCTACCTGGTTAAATAAAGGTGTTCTCAACTAGCCTACCTGGTTAAATAAAGGTGTTCTCAACTAGCCTACCTGGTTAAATAAAGGTGTTCTCAACTAGCCTACCTGGTTAAATAAAGGTGTTCTCAACTAGCCTACCTGGTTAAATAAAGGTGTTCTCAACTAGCCTACCTGGTTAAATAAAGGTGTTCTCAACTAGCCTACCTGGTTAAATAAAGGTGTTCTCAACTAGCCTACCTGGTTAAATAAAGGTGTTCTCAACTAGCCTACCTGGTTAAATAAAGGTGTTCTCAACTAGCCTACCTGGTTAAATAAAGGTGTTCTCAACTAGCCTACCTGGTTAAATAAAGGTGTTCTCAACTAGCCTACCTGGTTAAATAAAGGTGTTCTCAACTAGCCTACCTGGTTAAATAAAGGTGTTCTCAACTAGCCTACCTGGTTAAATAAAGGTGTTCTCAACTAGCCTACCTGGTTAAATAAAGGTGTTCTCAACTAGCCTACCTGGTTAAATAAAGGTGTTCTCAACTGGCCTACCTGGTTAAATAAAGGTGTTCTCAACTGGCCTACCTGGTTAAATAAAGGTGTTCTCAACTAGCCTACCTGGTTAAATAAAGGTGAAATAAAAATACATAAAAAAATGTGTATGTTCCCTCTGAGGTTGCCCTTATCTTGACCTAGAGGCTCACTCTTCTCTCTGTAAGCTTGTCCAGGAGGGGATGTATTTTTTATGGGAGTATCTATAAACTGACAATTGATATATGCCATTGGATGAGGTAATGTTTTGGTTCTAAGTGGTACCAAGAACAAGATAGGAACTTTGGTTTAGGAGACCAAACTGAATGATAATTTATAGCCAATGCTGTCTGGCTATGTGTGTTTTGGCTACACATTATACCAGGAACTGTTTTGTAAGGACTCTCAGAGAATTAATTTATAGACACTGAATTGATCTGAGAGTCACAGGGCTTATGGTGAAGCTCATATAATTAAAGATGGACTTTATGATACAACTCTGACTCGTGTGGTGGTTTTCTCTCTCATGGATTTGGTAATACAGGACATTTCCACGACAAAGCCTTATTCTAAAATAGATCAAATAAATAAAAATCCTCAGCAATCTACACACACTACCCCATAAGGAGAAAGTGAAAACAGGTTTTTAGAAATGTTTGCAAATTTATTAAAAAAACAAACAGAAATACCTTATTTTCATAAGTATTCAGACCCTTTGCTGTTAGACTCGAAATTGAGCTCAGGTGCATCCTGTGTCCATTGTTCATTCTTTAGATGTTTCTACAACTTGATTGGAGTACACCTGTGGTACATTCAATTGATTGGACATGATTTGGAAAGGCACACACATGTCTATTTAAGATCCCACAGTTGACAGTGCATGTCAGAGCAAAAACCAAGCCATTTTTGCTTTGTCATTATGGGGTATTGTGTGTGAATTCATGAGAAAAAAATGTTTTTTAGGAATGTGAAATTTCAGAATAATAGTAGAGAATTATTTATTTCAGCTTTTATTTCTTTCATCACAGTCCCAGTGGGTCAGAAGTTTACATACACTCAATTAGTATTTGGTAGCATTGCCTTTAAATAGTTTAACTTGGGTCAAACGTTTCGAGTAGCCTTCCACAAGCTTCCCACAATAAGTAGGGTGAATTTTGGCCCAATATTCTTGACAGAGCTGGTGTAACTGAGTCAGGTTTGTAGGCCTCCGTGCTCGCACACACTTTTTCAGTTCTTCCCACAACTTTTCTGTAGAATTTAGGTCAGGGCTTTGTGATGGCCACTCCAATACCTTGACGTTGTTGTCCTTACTCCATTTTGCAGCATCTTTGGAAGTATGCTTGGGGACATAGTCTTTTTGGAAGACCCATTTGCAACCAAGCTTGAACTTCCTGACCGACGTCTGGAGATGTTGCTTCAATATATCCACATAATTTTCCTCCCTCATGATGCAATCCCTCTTGTGAAGTGTACCAGTCCCTCCTGAAGCAAAGCACCCCAAGAACATGGTGCTGCCACCCCCTTGCTTCACAGTTGGGATTTTGTTCTTCAGCTTGCAACCCTCCCACTTTTTCCTCCAAACATAATGATGGTCATTTTGGACAAAAAGTTATATTTTTGTTTCATCAGACCAGAGGACATTTTTCCAAAAAGTACGATCTTTGTTCCCATGTGCAGTTGCAATACGTAGTCTGGCTTTTGTATGGCGGTTTTGGAGCGGTGGCTTCTTCCTTGCTGAGCAGCCTTTCAGGTTATGTTGATATAGGACTCATTTTACTGTGGATATAGATACTTTAGTACCTGTTTCCTCCAGCATCTTCTCCAGCATGTCCTTTGCTGTTGTTCTGGGATTGATTTGCACTTTTTGCACCGAAGTACATTCATCTCTAGGAGACAGAACGCTTCTCCTTCCAGAGCGGTGTGATGGCTGTGTGGTCCCATGGTGTTTATACTTGTGTACTATTGTTTATACAGATGAATGTGGTGCCTTCAGGTGTTTGGAAATAGATCCCAAGGATGAACCAGACTTGTGGAGGTCTACAAAACAAAATTCTTAGGAATTGGCTGATTTCTTTTGATTTTCCCATGATGTCAAGCAAAGAGGCCTTGAAATACATCCACAGGTACACCTCCAATTGACTCAAATGCAGCTTCTAGAAGCTTCTAAAGCCATGACATTTTTTTCGGGAATTTTCCAAGCTGAGGCACAGTCAACTTAGTGTATGTAAACTTCTGACCCACTGGAATTGTGATACAGTGAAGTGAATTATAAGTTAAATAATCTGTCTGTAAACAATTGTTGAAAAAATGACTTGTGTCATGCACAAATGAGATGTCCTAACCTACTTGCCAAAACTATAGTTTGTTAACAAGAAATATGTGGAGTTTTAATGACTCCAACCTCAGTTTATGTAAACTTCCGACTTCAACTGTATCTGTATACATTTTCGCTACAAAGGCATTTGGCTTTATGGAATTTTTGGGAATTTTGAGATTTAAATGATGATTTTTTTTTTCCAGGTGGGTGAGGTGCTAGCTAGCTGACTGATCGTTGAGTAAGAGCCATGCCGTAATATGAGCAGGCACTTTAGTCCAGGTACCATGTCGTGCAAAGAGAGAGCATAAATAGACTTGACCTTACTGCTATTGTTTCAACAGCTTTAGAGGAGAAGTCTCATAGAAACGTGTATATTATGGTAAAATATCAGGGTATTTCTCAGTGTAATATAAACCCCGGTCAGTTAACACACAGTTTCATCTGTATCCTACAAAGCTATAACTGTAACATAGGAAGGGGAAAAGATTTAATGAAAAAAAATCAGAATTGATCTCTTATTCTGTAACAGACAATATACCACAGGATTCTTTCCCAGTCATCTCTTATTCTGTAACAGACAATATACCACAGGATTCTTTCCCAGTCATCTCTTATTCTGTAACAGTGATAATATACCACAGGATTCTTTCCCAGTCATCTCTTATTCTGTAACAGACAATATACCACAGGATTCTTTCCCAGTCATCTCTTATTCTGTAACAGACAATATACCACAGGATTCTTTCCCAGTCATCTCTTATTCTGTAACAGTGATAATATACCACAGGATTCTTTCCCAGTCATCTCTTATTCTGTAACAGTGATAATATACCACAGGATTCTTTCCCAGTCATCTCTTATTCTGTAACAGACAATATACCACAGGATTCTTTCCCAGTCATCTCTTATTCTGTAACAGTGATAATATACCACAGGATTCTTTCCCAGTCATCTCTTATTCTGTAACAGTGATAATATACCACAGGATTCTTTCCCAGTCATCTCTTATTCTGTAACAGACAATATACCACAGGATTCTTTCCCAGTCATCTCTTATTCTGTAACAGTGATAATATACCACAGGATTCTTTCCCAGTCATCTCTTATTCTGTAACAGTGATAATATACCACAGGATTCTTTCCCAGTCATCTCTTATTCTGTAACAGTGATAATATACCACAGGATTAATTCCCAGTCATCTCTTATTCTGTAACAGTGATAATATACCACAGGATTCATTCCCAGTCATCTCTTATTCTGTAACAGTGATAATATACCACAGGATTCTTTCCCAGTCATCTCTTATTCTATAACAGTGATAATATACCACAGGATTCTTTCCCAGTCATCTCTTATTCTGTAACAGTGATAATATACCACAGGATTCTTTCCCAGTCATCTCTTATTCTGTAACAGACAATATACCACAGGATTCTTTCCCAGTCATCTCTTATTCTGTAACAGTGATAATATACCACAGGATTCTTTCCCAGTCATCTCTTATTCTGTAACAGTGATAATATACCACAGGATTCTTTCCCAGTCATCTCTTATTCTGTAACAGTGATAATATACCACAGGATTCTTTCCCAGTCATCTCTTATTCTGTAACAGTGATAATATACCACAGGATTCTTTCCCAGTCATCTCTTATTCTGTAACAGACAATATACCACAGGATTCTTTCCCAGTCATCTCTTATTCTGTAACAGTGATAATATACCACAGGATTCTTTCCCAGTCATCTCTTATTCTGTAACAGTGATAATATACCACAGGATTCTTTCCCAGTCATCTCTTATTCTGTAACAGACAATATACCACAGGATTCTTTCCCAGTCATCTCTTATTCTGTAACAGTGATAATATACCACAGGATTCTTTCCCAGTCATCTCTTATTCTGTAACAGTGATAATATACCACAGGATTCTTTCCCAGTCATCTCTTATTCTGTAACAGTGATAATATACCACAGGATTCATTCCCAGTCATCTCTTATTCTGTAACAGTGATAATATACCACAGGATTCATTCCCAGTCATCTCTTATTCTGTAACAGTGATAATATACCACAGGATTCTTTCCCAGTCATCTCTTATTCTATAACAGTGATAATATACCACAGGATTCTTTCCCAGTCATCTCTTATTCTGTAACAGACAATATACGACAGGATTCTTGCACCAGTCATCTCTTATTCTGTAACAGTGACAATATACGACAGGATTCTTTCCCAGTCATCTCTTATTCTGTAACAGTGATAATATACCACATGATTCTTTCCCAGTCATCTCTTATTCTGTAACAGTGATAATATACCACAGGATTCTTTCCCAGTCATCTCTTATTCTGTAACAGTGATAATATACCACAGGATTCTTTCCCAGTCATCTCTTATTCTGTAACAGTGATAATATACCACAGGATTCTTTCCCAGTCATCTCTTATTCTGTAACAGACAATATACCACAGGATTCTTTCCCAGTCATCTCTTATTCTGTAACAGTGATAATATACGACAGGATTCTTTCCCAGTCATCTCGTATTCTGTAACAGACAATATACCACAGGATTCTTTCCCAGTCATCTCTTATTCTGTAACAGTGATAATATACCACAGGATTCTTTCCCAGTCATCTCTTATTCTGTAACAGTGATAATATACCACAGGATTCTTTCCCAGTCATCTCTTATTCTGTAACAGTGATAATATACCACAGGATTCTTTCCCAGTCATCTCTTATTCTGTAACAGACAATATACCACAGGATTCTTTCCCAGTCATCTCTTATTCTGTAACAGACAATATACCACAGGATTCTTTCCCAGTCATCTCTTATTCTGTAACAGACAATATACCACAGGATTCTTTCCCAGTCATCTCTTATTCTGTAACAGACAATATACCACAGGATTCTTTCCCAGTCATCTCTTATTCTGTAATAGACAATATACCACAGGATTCTTTCCCAGTCATCTCTTATTCTGTAACAGACAATATACCACAGGATTCTTTCCCAGTCATCTCTTATTCTGTAACAGACAATATACCACAGGATTCTTTCCCAGTCATCTCTTATTCTGTAATAGACAATATACCACAGGATTCTTTCCCAGTCATCTCTTATTCTGTAACAGACAATATACCACAGGATTCTTTCCCAGTCATCTCTTATTCTGTAACAGACAATATACCACAGGATTCTTTCCCAGTCATCTCTTATTCTGTAACAGACAATATACCACAGGATTCTTTCCCAGTCATCTCTTATTCTGTAACAGATAATATACCACAGGATTCTTTCCCAGCCAGGCGGTGCAGCACGTTGGACGTTCTATCCAGGACATTATCCCGTTTCAGTCTCTTCATTTTCTGCACTTAATCTCCCTTTCAAGAGTTGATGAAAATAGACTTTGCCACCTTTGTGATGTTTCTTTACTCTATTTAGAAAAGGTGACGGCTTTAGCTTTTTTAAATCCCTACAGCTCGTCATCCTTCCCATCTGAGTAATTTTCTTGGAGTGTCTCTTCTGGCAGGCGATAGATTGCTCCTCTAAAACCGCATCCCCAAACGGCACCCTATTCCCTATGTAATACACTACTTTTGACCAGGGCCGATAGGGTGCTCTGGGGGCCATAATGGGGTGCCATTTGTGACTGGCTCCTAAATTAATCTGCATTGAGGGCTGATGTGAGTGAGTATGTGTGACATTACACAGCCTCTCTTCAGTGTGAGTTCCTGATACCCCTGTGACTCCCCAGTCGGAAAAACCAGATTGTAGAGAAAAGGAGAGAAGGAGAGGAGAGGAGAAGAGGAGAGAAGAGAAGAGGAGAGGAGAGGAGAGGAGAGGAGAGAGGAGAGGAGAGGAGAGGAGAGGAGAGGAGAGGAGAGAGGAGAGGAGAGGAGAGGAGGAGGAGAGGAGAGGAGAGGAGAGGAGAGGAGAGGAGAGGAGAGGAGAGGAGAGGAGAGGAGGAGAGGAGAGGAGAGGAGAGAAGAGGAGAGGAAGAGGAAGAGGAGAGAGAGAGGAGAGGAGAGGAGAGGAGAGGAGAGGAGAGGAGAGGAGAGGAGAGGAGAGGAGAGGAGAGGAGAGGAGAGGAGAGGAGAGGAGAGGAGAGAGGAGAGGAGAAGAGGAGAAGAGAAGAGAAGAGAAGAGAAGAGAAGAGAAGAGAAGAGAAGAGAGGAGAGAGGAGAGGAGGAGAGGAGAGGAGAGGAGAGGAGAGGAGAGGAGAGAAGAGAGAGGAGAGGAGAGGAGAAGGAGAGGAGAGAAGAGAAGAGAGGAGAGGAGAGGAGAGGAGAAGAGAGAAGAGAAGAGAAGAGAAGAGAAGAGAAGAGAAGAGAGGAGAGGAGAGAGAGGAGAGAGAGAGAAGAGAGAGGAGAGGAGAGAAGAGAAGAGAAGAGAAGAGAAGAGAAGAGAAGAGAAGAGAAGAGAAGAGAGGAGAGGAGAGGAGAGGAGAGGAGAGGAGAGGAGAGGAGAGGAGAGGAGAGGAGAGGAGAGGAGAGGTTCTCTTCTCACCACCAGCTGAAGTCTTCGCTCTATCTCTTACTGTCTCCCCCTGGAGAACGGGCCTCACTCTCTCCCCTCGAGACCATCAGAAGACTGTAACTCATTAATACTTCAAGAGTTTCCGTGCCTCTGTTTTCACCCCTCAGATTGTTATACTGTGAGGAGACTGTAGCTCCAGTCTTGATGAGATTCAATTATTAAAGAGCAAAGACACTTTGGTAATTTCTCTCTGCAGATACTGTGGTTCTTTCTCTCTCCATGCTCATCAGACTATAGATATATCATTGCGGAGAGACAGATAATAGCTACTCTGAATATGTAAATGTTGATGGAATGGATTTGTCATATAAACCAGGTAACCTAGTCTGTGCAGTAAAACATGGAGCTGGCTCATTACTAGCCTAGTGGTTAGAGCAGGTAGCCTAGTGGTTAGAACCAGGTAGCCTAGTGGTTAGAGCAGGTAGCCTAGTGGTTAGAACCAGGTAGCCTAGTGGTTTGAGCCAGGTAGCCTAGTGGTTAGAACCAGGTAGCCTACTGGTTAGAACCAGGTAGCCTAGTGGTTAGAACAGGTAGCCTAGTGGTTAGAGCAGGTAGCCTAGTGGTTAGAGCAGGTAGCCTAGTGGTTAGAACCAGGTAGCCTAGTGTTTAGAACCAGGTAGCCTAGTGGTTAGAACCAGGTAGCCTAGTGGTTAGAACAGGTAGCCTAGTGGTTAGAGCATGTAGTCTAGTGGTTAGAACAGGTAGTCTAGTGGTTAGAGCAGGTAGCCTAGTGGTTAGAGCAGGTAGTCTAGTGGTTAGAGCAGGTAGTCTAGTGGTTAGAGCAGGTAGCCTAGTGGCTAGAGCAGGTAGCCTAATGGTTAGAACCAGGTAGCCTAGTGGTTAGAACCAGGTAGCCTAGTGGTTAGAGCCAGGTAGCCTAGTGGTTAGAACCAGGTAGCCTAGTGGTTAGAGCAGGTCGTCTAGGGGTTAGAGCAGGTAGTCTAGTGGTTAGAGCGTTTAGCCAGTACATGAAAGGTTGCTGGGGCAGAGCCCTGAACAAGTCAGTTAACCCACTGTTCCCCGGGCACTGGAGACACGGATGTCCACTAAGGCAGCCCCCCCCCGGCACCTCTCTAATTTAGAGGGGTTTTGGGATAAATGCGGAAGACACTTTTTAGTTGTACAACTGACTAGGTTTCCCCCCCTAATGATCACCTTGTTGAGTAAAGGAGCCTGTTTGTCCATAACACTCATCAGCACCTCTGGTATTGATTGTGTTCATCTGTAACTTAGAGTCATCTGGTATTTTGCACCTCGAGGTCTGGAGTGAGAGATTATAGGGGCCCTGCATAGTGATTTTCTTTAGTATGTGATCAGTCAAGTAAGAATCTGCTTTCAAGTCTGAACATCTGGAATCACTTATCCTGAAATAAGAAAGATCTTTCCCATTTCCCAGAGACTGTTCATGCTTGGTTCATGACGGGGGAATGACTTGAAATAGATCTCCTAAAGTCAATGTTTTAGCGTGAGATTTCAGAGGCTTATAAGTGTTATAGTGATCTATAGTCCTATTCACTCCTATGACAAGCAAGTCACCCACTGAGAAAGACAGAGACAGAGACAGAGGTATAGTAGTATTGTAACAGACAGAGACAGAGACAGATGTATAGTAGTATTGTAACAGACAGAGACAGAGGTATAGTAGTATTGTAACAGACAGAGACAGAGGTATAGTAGTATTGTAACAGACAGAGACAGAGGTATAGTAGTATTGTAACAGACAGAGACAGAGACAGATGTATAGTAGTATTGAAACAGACAGAGACAGAGGTATAGTAGTATTGAAACAGACAGAGACAGAGGTATAGTAGAATTGTAACAGACAGAGACAGAGGTATATTAGTATTGAAACAGACAGAGACAGAGGTATAGTAGTATTGAAACAGACAGAGACAGGTATAGTAGTATTGTAACAGACAGAGACAGAGGTATATTAGTATTGAAACAGACAGAGACAGAGGTATAGTAGAATTGTAACAGACAGAGACAGAGGTATATTAGTATTGAAACAGACAGAGACAGAGGTATAGTAGTATTGTAACAGACAGAGACAGAGACAGATGTATAGTAGTATTGTAACAGACAGAGACAGAGGTATAGTAGTATTGTAACAGACAGAGACAGAGGTATATTAGTATTGAAACAGACAGAGACAGAGGTATAGTAGTATTGTAACAGACAGAGACAGAGACAGATGTATAGTAGTATTGTAACAGACAGAGACAGAGGTATAGTAGTATTGTAACAGACAGAGACAGAGGTATAGTAGTATTGAAACAGACAGAGACAGAGGTATAGTAGTATTGTAACGGACAGAGACAGAGGTATAGTAGTATTGAAACAGACAGAGACAGAGGTATAGTAGAATTGTAACAGACAGAGACAGAGGTATATTAGTATTGAAACAGACAGAGACAGAGGTATAGTAGTATTGAAACAGACAGAGACAGAGGTATAGTAGTATTGAAACAGACAGAGACAGAGGTCCTTCTGTAGCTCAGTTGGTAGAGCATGGCGCTTGTAACGCCAGGGTAGTGGGTTCGATCCCCGGGACCACCCATACGTAGAATATATGCACACATGACTGTAAGTCGCTTTGGATAAAAGCGTCTGCTAAATGGCATATATCATATATTAGGTATAGTAGAATTGTAACAGACAGAGACAGAGGTATATTAGTATTGAAACAGACAGAGACAGAGGTATAGTAGTATTGAAACAGACAGAGACAGAGGTATAGTAGTATTGTAACAGACAGAGACAGAGGTATAGTAGTATTGTAACAGACAGAGGTATAGTAGTATTGTAACAGACAGAGACAGAGACAGAGGTATAGTAGAATTGTAACAGACAGAGACAGAGACAGAGGTATAGTAGTATTGTAACAGACAGACAGAGACAGAGGTATAGTAGTATTGAAACAGACAGAGACAGAGGTACATTTACATTTAAGTCATTTAGCAGACGCTCTTATCCAGAGCGACTTACAAGGTATAGTAGTATTGTAACAGACAGAGACAGAGGTATAGTAATATTGTAACAGACAGAGACAGAGGTATAGTAGTATTGTAACAGACAGAGGTATAGTAGTATTGTAAGAGACAGAGGTATAGTAGTATTGTAACAGACAGAGACAGAGGTATAGTAGCATTGTAACAGACAGAGACAGAGGTATAGTAGTATTGTAACAGACAGAGACAGAGGTATAGTAGTATTGTAACAGACAGAGACAGAGGTATAGTGGTATTGAAAGAGACAGAGGTATAGTAGTATTGAAACAGACAGAGACAGAGGTATAGTAGTATTGAAACTGATTTCTGAAAAGTACCATCATGTGTCTCATCTAATCATGTGAATGAAATATCTCTCTTCCTCTCTTGGCAGGATGATATCTTTCCCACGTCATACAACGGGTGGGTCTAATCCTGAATGCTGATTGGTTAAAACTTTATTCCAGCCGGTGTCTATTCCACAAGTTACCACCGGCTAAGTCTGTGACGTTAAAATGCCTATTTACTCTATTCCATCTAACTGCGCCATCCACTGTCTCATCAGCCCAGCCAGGCAATTTATGAACTTGATCTCCACTATAAAAAGCATCTAGTATTCTCTCACATTTCTTTTAGACTAACATATAGTTTTCAACAGTGGAGATTTGTTTAAACGTTGCTGTCTATCTCTCTGACATTTACAACATTGTTTCAAAATTCTATTTCAATCTCCAGCTGTCCCATAGTAATGAAAGTGTCGGGAGTCAGGACGAGACAGGCAGGCAGGCAGGCAGGCAGGCAGGCAGGCAGGCAGGCAGGCAGGCAGGCAGGCAGGCAGGCAGGCAGACAGACAGACAGACAGACAGACAGACAGACAGACAGACAGACAGACAGACAGACAGACAGACAGACAGACAGACAGACAGACTCTCAGACAGACTCTCTGACAGACTCTCTGACAGACAGACAGACAGACAGACAGACAGACAGACAGACAGACAGACAGACAGACAGACAGACAGACAGACAGACAGACAGACAGACAGACAGACAGAGTTTCTCAGCCAGTCTAAATCATGAATCAGCTGGCATTGATTGTATGGACACACAGTAATCACATACAGGGCCTTTGGAAAGTATTCAGACAAGCTAGTTACAGTGTCTCCTATAGACATGATTGACATCAGGAAAGAGGGCGGGGCAAGCTAGTTACAGTACCTCCTATAGACATGATTGACATCAGGAAAGAGGGCGGGGCAAGCTAGTTACAGTGTCTCCTATAGACATGATTGACATCAGGAAAGAGGGCGGGGCAAGCTAGTTACAGTGCCTCCTATAGACATGATTGACATCAGGAAAGAGGGCGGGGCAAGCTAGTTACAGTGCCTCCTATAGACATGATTGACATCAGGAAAGAGGGCGGGGCAAGCTAGTTACAGTGTCTCCTATAGACATGATTGACATCAGGAAAGAGGGCGGGGCAAGCTAGTTACAGTGTCTCCTATAGACATGATTGACATCAGGAAAGAGGGCGGGGCAAGCTAGTTACAGTGCCTCCTATAGACATGATTGACATCAGGAAAGAGGGTGGGGCAAGCTAGTTACAGTGCCTCCTATAGACATGATTGACATCAGGAAAGAGGGTGGGGCAAGCTAGTTACAGTGCCTCCTATAGACATGATTGACATCAGGAAAGAGGGCGGGGCAAGCTAGTTACAGTGCCTCCTATAGACATGATTGACATCAGGAAAGAGGGCGGGGCAAGCTAGTTACAGTGCCTCCTATAGACATGATTGACATCAGGAAAGAGGGCGGGGCAAGCTAGTTACAGTGTCTCCTATAGACATGATTGACATCAGGAAAGAGGGCGGGGCAAGCTAGTTACAGTGTCTCCTATAGACATGATTGACATCAGGAAAGAGGGCGGGGCAAGCTAGTTACAGTGTCTCCTATAGACATGATTGACATCAGGAAAGAGGGCGGGGCAAGCTAGTTACAGTGTCTCCTATAGACATGATTGACATCAGGAAAGAGGGCGGGGCAAGCTAGTTACAGTGTCTCCTATAGACATGATTGACATCAGGAAAGAGGGCGGGGCAAGCTAGTTACAGTGCCTCCCATAGACATGATTGACATCAGGAAAGAGGGCGGGGCAAGCTAGTTACAGTGTCTCCTATAGACATGATTGACATCAGGAAAGAGGGCGGGGCAAGCTAGTTACAGTGCCTCCTATAGACATGATTGACATCAGGAAAGAGGGCGGGGCAAGCTAGTTAAAAGTGTCTCCTATAGACATGATTGACATCAGGAAAGAGGGCGGGGCAAGCTAGTTACAGTGCCTCCTATAGACATGATTGACATAAGGAAAGAGGGCGGGGCAAGCTAGTTAGAGTGTCTCCTATAGACATGATTGACATCAGGAAAGAGGGCGGGGCAAGCTAGTTACAGTGTCTCCTATAGACATGATTGACATCAGGAAAGAGGGCGGGGCAAGCTAGTTACAGTGTCTCCTATAGACATGATTGACATCAGGAAAGAGGGCGGGGCAAGCTAGTTACAGTGTCTCCTATAGACATGATTGACATCAGGAAAGAGGGCGGGGCAAGCTAGTTAGAGTGTCTCCTATAGACATGATTGACATCAGGAAAGAGGGCGGGGCAAGCTAGTTACAGTGTCTCCTATAGACATGATTGACATCAGGAAAGAGGGCGGGGCAAGCTAGTTAAAAGTGTCTCCTATAGACATGATTGACATCAGGAAAGAGGGCGGGGCAAGCTAGTTACAGTGCCTCCTATAGACATGATTGACATCAGGAAAGAGGGCGGGGCAAGCTAGTTACAGTGCCTCCCATAGACATGATTGACATCAGGAAAGAGGGCGGGGCAAGCTAGTTACAGTGCCTCCTATAGACATGATTGACATCAGGAAAGAGGGCGGGGCAAGCTAGTTACAGTGCCTCCCATAGACATGATTGACATCAGGAAAGAGGGCGGGACAAGCTAGTTACAGTGTCTCCCATAGACATGATTGACATCAGGAAAGAGGGAGGGGCAAGCTAGTTACAGTACCTCCTATAGACATGATTGACATCAGGAAAGAGGGCGGGGCAAGCTAGTTACAGTGCCTCCTATAGACGTGATTGACATCAGGAAAGAGGGCGGGGCAAGCTAGTTACAGTGCCTCCTATAGACATGATTGACATCAGGAAAGAGGGCGGGGCAAGCTAGTTACAGTGCCTCCTATAGACATGATTGACATCAGGAAAGAGGGTGGGGCTGTCAGTTGATCATTGATGTTGATGATTGATGATTTAATAAGTGGAACACTAGTCACTTTAATAATGTTCACTTTAATCATTTATTTACATATATTTACATATATCGCATATATTGCTCTCATCTCATAGGTATATACTGTACTCTATTCTATTCTTAGTCTATGCCGCTCTGTCATTGATCATCCATATATTCATATATTCTTAATTCCTTTCCTTTACTTTAGATTTGTGTGTATTGGGAATATGTTGTGAAACTGTTAGATATTACTGCACTGTCGGAAGTAGAAGCACAAGCATTTCAATACAACCCGCAATAACATCTGCTAACCATGTGTATGTGACCAATAAAATGTGATTTTATTTTATGTAAATGTGCTAGTTAGCTAGCTCCATTTCTTTTACTGACCGATGTCTTTCTGTCTCTCTGCTGAACATATCAGTCAACCAGACCGATGTCTTTCTGTCTCTCTGCTGAACACATCAGTCAACCAGACCGATGTCTTTCTGTCTCTCTGCTGAACATATCAGTCAACCAGACCGATGTCTTTCTGTCTCTCTGCTGAACAACCAGACCGATGTCTTTCTGTCTCTCTGTCTCTCTACTGAACATATCAGTCAACCAGACCGATGTCTTTCTGTCTCTCTGCTGAACACATCAGTCAACCAGACCGATGTCTTTCTGTCTCTCTGCTGAACATATCAGTCAACCAGACCGATGTCTTTCTGTCTCTCTGCTGAACAACCAGACCGATGTCTTTCTGTCTCTCTGTCTCTCTACTGAACATATCAGTCAACCAGACCGATGTCTTTCTGTCTCTCTGCTGAACATATCAGTCAACCAGACCGATGTCTTTCTGTCTCTCTGCTGAACAACCAGACCGATGTCTTTCTGTCTCTCTGTCTCTCTACTGAACATATCAGTCAACCAGACCGATGTCTTTCTGTCTCTCTGCTGAACATATCAGTCAACCAGACCGATGTCTTTCTGTCTCTCTCTGCTGAACATATCAGTCAACCAGACCGATGTCTTTCTGTCTCTCTACTGAACAACCAGACCGATGTCTTTCTGTCTCTCTGCTGAACATATCAGTCAACCAGACTGATGTCTTTCTGTCTCTCTACTGAACAACCAGACCGATGTCTTTCTGTCTCTCTGCTGAACAGACCGATGTCTCTACTGAACATATCAGTCAACCAGACCGAGTCAACCAGACCGATGTCTTTCTGTCTCTCTACATAACATATCTTTCTGTCTCTCTGCTCATATCAGACCGTCTTTCTGTCTCTCTACTGAACAACCAGACCGATGTCTTTCTGTCTCTCTACTGAACAACCAGACCGATGTCTTTCTGTCTCTCTGCTGAACAACCAGACCGATGTCTTTCTGTCTCTCTGCTGAACAACCAGACCGATGTCTTTCTGTCTCTCTGCTGAACATATCAGTCAACCAGACCGATGTCTTTCTGTCTCTCTGCTGAACATATCAGTCAACCAGACTGATGTCTTTCTGTCTCTCTGTCTCTCTGCTGAACATATCAGTCAACCAGACCGATGTCTTTCTGTCTCTCTGCTGAACATATCAGTCAACCAGACCGATGTCTTTCTGTCTCTCTGCTGAACATATCAGTCAACCAGACCGATGTCTTTCTGTCTTTCTGTCTCTCTGCTGAACATATCAGTCAACCAGACCGATGTCTTTCTGTCTCTCTGCTGAACAACCAGACCGATGTCTTTCTGTCTCTCTGCTGAACATATCAGTCAACCAGACCGATGTCTTTCTGTCTCTCTGCTGAACAACCAGACCGATGTCTTTCTGTCTCTCTGCTGAACATATCAGTCAACCAGACCGATGTCTTTCTGTCTCTCTGCTGAACAACCAGACCGATGTCTTTCTGTCTCTCTGCTGAACATATCAGTCAACCAGACCGATGTCTTTCTGTCTCTCTGCTGAACATATCAGTCAACCAGACCGATGTCTTTCTGTCTCTCTGCTGAACATAACCAGACCGATGTCTTTCTGTCTCTCTGCTGAACATATCAGTCAACCAGACCGATGTCTTTCTGTCTCTCTGCTGAACATATCAGTCAACCAGACCGATGTCTTTCTGTCTCTCTACTGAACATATCAGTCAACCAGACCGATGTCTTTCTGTCTCTCTACTGAACAACCAGACCGATGTCTTTCTGTCTCTCTGCTGAACATATCAGTCAACCAGACCGATGTCTTTCTGTCTCTCTGCTGAACAACCAGACCGATGTCTTTCTGTCTCTCTGTCTCTCTGCTGAACATATCAGTCAACCAGACCGATGTCTTTCTGTCTCTCTGCTGAACAACCAGACCGATGTCTTTCTGTCTCTCTGCTGAACATATCAGTCAACCAGACTGAATAATGATGATGATGTAGGCTAAATCACATGTTGTTAATCTAATGTTATGCTGCTGTGGCAGAACTGTTAATATTGGGGGGACTTGACAACGATTTTGGGGGTAAATTATTACCACCCTAAAGGGCACTTTGGAGACTGGAAGGGTAGAGCCCTATCTGTGCACATGGCTGACTCTTACTCTATGATCAGCTAGCTGCACGTCATTATGGCATGGCTCCCTGTCGTCATTGGTGTGTTCTTAGCAGGTCTCCTGAACAGGAGTCCCTGTAAGGGATTTGGTGTGCTCTTAGCAGGTCTCCTGAACATAGAGCCTCCCTGTAAGGAATTTGGTGTGTTCTTAGCAGGTCTCCTGAACATAGAGCCTCCCTGTAAGGGATTTGTTGTGTTCTTAGCAGGTCTCCTGAACATAGAGCCTCCCTGTAAGGGATTTGTTGTGTTTTTAGCAGGTGTCCTGAACATAGAGCCTCCCTGTAAGGGATTTGTTGTGTTCTTAGCAGGTCTCCTGAACATAGAGCCTCCCTGTAAGGGATTTGTTGTGTTCTTAGCAGGTCTCCTGAACAGAGAGAGTCTCCCTGTAAGGAATTTGGTGTGTTCTTAGCAGGTCTTATAAACAGAGGATGAAAAAGAGAGATATCCTCAAAAGAACGAGTCCTGGCAGTAAGTGCCAGCCTCCAGAAAACCCTTTTTTACCACCCATCCCTAGTAGATTCTCCCCCACTGCACAAACAGTTTCTCTCCAAACAATCACTCTGACGTAAATGGACGTGTGAAAACCTCCTCAGTCAGGACTGGAAACGGAGAGGTAAAGTCTCATAGAATACTATGGCAGCGTCCCAAATGGTTCCCCTGTTATCGGCTGACAACTCACCCAAATGGTTCCCCTGTTATCGGCTGACTACTCACCCAAATGGTTCCCCTGTTATCGGCTGACAACTCACCCAAATGGTTCCCCTGTTATCGGCTGACAACTCACCCAAATGGTTCCCCTTTTATCGGCTGACAACTCACCCAAATGGTTCCCCTGTTATCGGCTGACAACTCACCCAAATGGTTCCCCTGTTATCGGCTGACAACTCACCCAAATGGTTCCCCTGTTATCGGCTGACAACTCACCCAAATGGTTCCCCTGTTATCGGCTGACAACTCACCCAAATGGTTCCCCTGTTATCGGCTGACAACTCACCCAAATGGTTCCCCTGTTATCGGCTGACAACTCACCCAAATGGTTCCCCTGTTATCGGCTGACTACTCACCCAAATGGTTCCCCTGTTATCGGCTGAAGACTCACCCAAATGGTTCCCCTGTTATCGGCTGACAACTCACCCAAATGGTTCCCCTGTTATCGGCTGACAACTCACCCAAATGGTTCCCCTGTTATCGGCTGACAACTCACCCAAATGGTTCCCCTGTTATCGGCTGACAACTCACCCAAATGGTTCCCCTGTTATCGGCTGACAACTCACCCAAATGGTTCCCCTGTTATTGGCTGACTACCTGATTGATTGATTGATTGGTTTAAACTACCTGATTGATTGATTGATTGGTTTAAACTACCTGATTGATTGATTGATTGGTTTAAACTACCTGATTGATTGATTGATTGGTTTAAACTACCTGATTGATTGATTGGTTGGTTTAAACTACCTGATTGATTGATTGGTTTAAACTACCTGATTGATTGGTTTAAACTACCTGATTGATTGGTTTAAACTACCTGATTGATTGATTGGTTTAAACTACCTGATTGATTGATTGGTTTAAACTACCTGATTGATTGATTGGTTTAAACTACCTGATTGATTGATTGGTTTAAACTACTGCATCCTTCTAAAAAGCATTTACTGTTTCTTTGTTGAAGGAACGTAGTAGCTTCCTACTACCACTGGTGAAAACCTGCATGACTGTATTACTGGTGTAGTAATGGCACCAGAAGGGACGGCTGACATTTCACAAGCATTTCACAAGACAATTGTGCTATTTTGTGTGTTTTTTCACATTGTTTCTAACATATTCACCATGATTGATTCATATCACCCTACAGCCTCATAGTGTTGTTGGGATTCACCATGCTTGATTCATATCACCCTGCAACCTCACAGTGTTGTTGGGATTCACCATGCTTGATTCATATCATCCTACAACCTCACAGTGTTGTTGGGATTCACCATACTTGATTCATATCACCCTGCAGCCTCACAGTGTTGTTGGGATTCACCATGCTTGATTCATATCCCCGTGCAGCCTCACAGTGTTGTTGGGATTCACCATGCTTGATTCATATCACCCTGCAGCCTCACAGTGTT
>NW_025746479.1:40000-57500 GCF_021184085.1 Oncorhynchus gorbuscha
ACTGTGTGGTTCTGGTTACTGGTAAACTGTGTGGTTCTGGTTACTGGTAACCTGTGTGGTTCTGGTAACTGATAACCTGTGTGGTTCTGGTAACTGGTAACCTGTGTGGTTCTGGTAACTGGTAACCTGTGTGGTTCTGGTAACTGGTAACCAGTGTGGTTCTGGTAACTCGTAACCAGTGTGGTTCTGGTAACTGGTAACCAGTGTGGTTCTGGTAACTGGTAACCTGTGTGGTTCTGGTAACTGGTAACCTGTGTGGTTCTGGTAACTGGTATACATACACACTGAGTGTACAAAACATTAAACCACTTTCATGTAAAGTCCCCTGTTTAGGGGACCAGTGTGGTTCTGGTAACTGGTAACCTGTGTGGTTCTGGTAACTGGTAACCTGTGTGGTTCTGGTAACTGATAACCTGTGTGGTTCTGGTAACTGATAACCTGTGTGGTTCTGGTAACTGGTAACCTGTGTGGTTCTGGTAACTGGTAACCTGTGTGGTTCTGGTAACTGGTAACCTGTGTGGTTCTGGTAACTGGTAACCTGTGTGGTTCTGGTAACTGATAACCTGTGTGGTTCTGGTAACTGGTATACATACACACTGAGTGTAAAGTCCCCTGTTTAGGGGACCAGTGTGGTTCTGGTAACTGGTAACCTGTGTGGTTCTGGTAACTGGTAACCTGTGTGGTTCTGGTAACTGTTCCAACTGACATTTTCGGGTTTAAATTGGTCTGTGGACTCGGTAGATGGAAATGGCTTGCATTGAGTGGTAGCCCTGATTCTCAAGGACACAGGATAATGTTTCCTCTGCCTGTGTGAAGCAGGATGTGAAATCTGACACCACTTGATGCTGGGATGTCCCTCCTACAATTTTAATTCGCTCTTCCGACTGTCCATCATGTCCTGGTTGAACCCGACATCACAGCCAGGAAGAAAACATACGCCTGGAATCCTTAGATTGTAACGCAACAGGACAGAGTGGTTTGGTAATTTATGCACATTCAGAGATCAATTTATAACCGATGTTCTAAAATAATTGTAAACAGAAAACACTTTGTAATTGTAAACCCAGTAGCACTGCAGTTCTTGAAACAAACCGGTGCGCCTGGCACCTACCACCATACCATTAAATATTTTGTCTTGCTAATTCACCGTCTAAATAGCACACACACACACACACACACACACAATCCACGTCTCAATTGTCTCAAGGCTTAAAAATCCTTCTTTAACCCGTCTCCTCCTCCTTCATCTACACGGATTGAAGTGGATTTAACAGGTGACATCAATAAGGGATCATATCTTTCACCTGGATTCACCTGGTCAGTCTGTGTCATGGAAAGAACAGGTGTTCTTAATGTTTTCTACACTCAGTGTACATCAAACTATATGAATAATGAACGCTGTCATCGTGTCAGGGAGAGCCCAATCACACCAGGGGGTCAGTATAGGGAGAATATATTCCATAGACTCAAACTGTTTGCATGAGGGAGAGCCCAATCACACCAGGGGGTCAGTATAGGGAGAATATATTCCATAGACTCAAACTGTTTGCATGAGGGAGAGCCCAATCACACCAGGGGGTCAGTATAGGGAGAATATATTCCATAGACTCAAACTGTTTGCATGAGGGAGAGCCCAATCACACCAGGGGGTCAGTATAGGGAGAATATATTCCATAGACTCAAACTGTTTGCATGAGGGAGAGCCCAATCACACCAGGGGGTCAGTATAGGGAGAATATATTCCATAGACTCAAACTGTTTGCATGAGGGAGAGCCCAATCACACCAGGGGGTCAGTATAGGGAGAATATATTCCATAGACTCAAACTGTTTGCATGAGGGAGAGCCCAATCACACCAGGGGTCAGTATAGGGAGAATATATTCCATAGACTCAAACTGTTTGCATGAGGGAGAGCCCAATCACACCAGGGGGTCAGTATAGGGAGAATATATTCCATAGACTCAAACTGTTTGCATGAGGGAGAGCCCAATCACACCAGGGGGTCAGTATAGGGAGAATATATTCCATAGACTCAAACTGTTTGCATGAGGGAGAGCCCAATCACACCAGGGGGTCAGTATAGGGAGAATATATTCCATAGACTCAAACTGTTTGCATGAGGGAGAGCCCAATCACACCAGGGGGTCAGTATAGGGAGAATATATTCCATAGACTCAAACTGTTTGCATGAGGGAGAGCCCAATCACACCAGGGGGTCAGTATAGGGAGAATATATTCCATAGACTCAAACTGTTTGCATAAGGGAGAGCCCAATCACACCAGGGGGTCAGTAGGGAGAATATATTCCATAGACTCAAACTGTTTGCATGAGGGAGAGCCCAATCACACCAGGGGGTCAGTATAGGGAGAATATATTCCATAGACTCAAACTGTTTGCATGAGGGAGAGCCCAATCACACCAGGGGTCAGTATAGGAGAATATATTCCATAGACTCAAACTGTTTGCATGAGGGAGAGCCCAATCACACCAGGGGGTCAGTATAGGGAGAATATATTCCATAGACTCAAACTGTTTGCATGAGGGAGAGCCCAATCACACCAGGGGGTCAGTATAGGGAGAATATATTCCATAGACTCAAACTGTTTGCATGAGGGAGAGCCCAATCACACCAGGGGGTCAGTATAGGGAGAATATATTCCATAGACTCAAACTGTTTGCATGAGGGAGAGCCCAATCACACCAGGGGGTCAGTATAGGGAGAATATATTCCATAGACTCAAACTGTTTGCATGAGGGAGACTCAATCACACCAGGGGGTCAGTATAGGGAGAATATATTCCATAGACTCAAACTGTTTACATGAGGGAGACTCAATCACACCAGGGGGTCAGTATAGGGAGAATATATTCCATAGACTCAAACTGTTTGCATGAGGGAGAGCCCAATCACACCAGGGGGTCAGTATAGGGAGAATATATTCCATAGACTCAAACTGTTTGCATGAGGGAGAGCCCAATCACACCAGGGGGTCAGTATAGGGAGAATATATTCCATAGACTCAAACTGTTTGCATGAGGGAGAGCCCAATCACACCAGGGGGTCAGTATAGGGAGAATATATTCCATAGACTCAAACTGTTTGCATGAGGGAGAGCCCAATCACACCAGGGGGTCAGTATAGGGAGAATATATTCCATACACTCAAACTGTTTGCATGAGGGAGAGCCCAATCACACCAGGGGGTCAGTAGGGAGAATATATTCCATACACTCAAACTGTTTGCATGAGGGAGAGCCCAATCACACCAGGGGGTCAGTATAGGGAGAATATATTCCATACACTCAAACTGTTTGCATGAGGGAGAGCCCAATCACACCAGGGGGTCAGTATAGGGAGAATATATTCCATACACTCAAACTGTTTGCATGAGGGAGAGCCCAATCACACCAGGGGGTCAGTATAGGGAGAATATATTCCATACACTCAAACTGTTTGCATGAGGGAGAGCCCAATCACACCAGGGGGTCAGTATAGGGAGAATATATTCCATAGACTCAAACTGTTTGCATGAGGGAGAGTCCAATCACACCAGGGGGTCAGTATAGGGAGAATATATTCCATAGACTCAAACGCTCCATGTAATATGTAGACTATAGATCTGGTACTGGTATCACGGTACTGATATTATGGTACTGATATCATGGTACTGCTATCACGGTACTGATATGGTACTGATATCACGGTACTGTTATCATGGTACTGATATCCTGGTACTGTTATCATGGTACTGATATCCTGGTACTGATATGGTACTGATATCACGGTACTGATATCATGGTACTGATATCATGGTACTGCTATCATGGTACTGCTATCATGGTACTGATATCATGGTACTGCTATCATGGTACTGATATCATGGTACTGATATCCTGGTACTGATATCATGGTACTGATATCATGGTACTGATATCATGGTACTGTTATCATGGTACTGATATCACGGTACTGTTATCATGGTACTGATATCATGGTACTGTTATCATGGTACTGATATCACGGTACTGATATCCTGGTACTGATATCCCGGTATTGATATCATGGTACTGATATCACGGTACTGATATCCTGGTATTGATATCATGGTACTGATATCATGGTACTGATATCCCGGTATTGATATCACAACTCTGATATCACGGTACTCATATCCTGTTAGTGATATCCTGGTATTGATATCATGGTACTGATATCCCGGTATTGATATCACAACTCTGATATCACGGTACTGATATCCTGGTATTGATATCACGACTCTGATATAACGGTACTGATTGCTGACAAAATATATTCAAAACAAGAAAACATCTTGTACAGAAGCATTTCACCACAGGCTGCTCTGTCTCCTTGTTTCTATATTCAGACAGCAACAGACGGGTTTACAATCTACTGAAAAATGCAATTTTAATACTTAAAGATTCCATTAAAAAACCAATTGCATTTCTTCTCCTCTGAAACTCAATACATTATCTTTCTTAAGGGGATCAACTCTCCGTCCTGTGACAGAAAGCGCGATGTGAGTCCCAAATCGCCTCATATTCCCTACGTAGTGCACTACTTTTGGCCAAAGCCTTATGGGCCCTGGTCGATAGTAGTGCACTATATACAGTAGGTAATAGGGTGCCATTCGGGATGTATTCACAGTGTAGTGTTATTCCATATCCTCAGGACTAGATGAGCCAGCTGATGAGACGAGGGTAAGGGGACTCCCTTTACAACACAGCAACACTATTGGACATTATTGTATTCTTTGTTCCGGTGGCTTCTCTTTCTAAAAGTCATTATTTATGAGCCATTCTAATGAAAGCCTTTGACACAGAAACACTCAGTATCGATTAGCAAATCAGTACTTCTAGTATCTGTTTGGGATTAACATTTATTTGGGTGGGGGTTTGTCCCAAAATGGCACCCTATTCCCAACATAGTGCACTACTTTAGACCCCGGTGGTTAAAAGTAGTGCACTATATAGGGAATATGGTTCCATTTGAGACAGTCCTTGGTTGGTGGAGAGATGTGTAATAGAGGCCTATGGGGTCATCGTTGGTGTGTGTAAATCACATAACAAAACCAATATATGTGCAAAGGGTTGCATCCCAAATGGCACCTTATAGCCTATACAGCACACTACACAGCGCAATACACAGCGCACTACACAGCACACTACACAGCGCACTACACAGCGCACTACACAGCGCACTACACAGCGCACTACACAGCGCACCACACAGCACACTACACAGCGCACTACACTGCACACTACAGAGCATACTACACAACACACTACACAGCACACTACACAGCGCACTACACAGCACACTACACAGCACACAGCACACTACACAGCACACTACACAGCATACTACAGAGCACACTACCCAGCGGACAAAACAGCACACTACACAGCACACTACACAGCACACTACACAGCACACTACACAGCACACTACAGCACACTACAGCACACTACAGCACACTACACAGCACACTACACAGCGCACTACACAGTGCACTACACAGCGCACTACACAGCGCACTACACAGCACACTACAGCACACTACACAGCACACTACACAGCACACTACAGCACACTACACAGCACACAGCACACTACACAGCACACTACACAGCACACTACACAGCACACTACACAGCACACTACACAGCACACTACACAGCACACTAGCTTTGCCCCGGTCTAAAGTAGCGGTGCACTACACAGCACACTACACAGCACACTACACAGCGCACTACACAGCGCACTACACAGCGCACTACACAGCGCACTAGCTTTGTCCCGGTCTAAAGTAGCGGTGCACTACACAGCTCACTAGCTTTGCCCCGGTCTAAAGTAGCGGTGCACTACACAGCTCACTAGCTTTGTCCCGGTCTAAAGTAGCGGTGCACTGTATACAGATGTAGGATCTCAATTTGATCACCCTGAACCACCCTGATGCAATGCAGGAAATGTAAAAAAATAAAATAATAATCATATCCATTTACTTAATGGGAGAGGACATAACCGTCAGATTCATGCTCTGCAGATTCCTATTCATGTTTAGGCTCCTTGCTTTTTTCAATTTTTACTAACGACATGCCACTGGCTTTGAGTAAAGCCAGAGTTTTTATGTATGTGAATGACTCAACACTATTACCTGTCAGCTACAACAGCAACTGAAATGACTGCAACACTCAACAAAGAGCTGCAGTTAGTTTCAGAGTGGGTGGCAAGGATGAAGTTAGTCCTAAATATTTATAAAACTAAAAACATTGTATTTGGAACAAAACACTCACTCAACCCCATACCTCAACTAAATCTGGTAATAAATAATGTGGAAATTGAGTGAGTTGAGGAGACTAAACTGCTTAGAGTAACACTAGATTGTAACCTGTCATGGTCAAAACATATTGATACAACAGTAGCTAAGATGGGGAGAAGTCTGTCTATAATAAAGCACTGCTCTGCCTTCTTAACAACACTATCAACAAGGCAGGTCCTACAGACCCTAGTTTCTGCCTTCTTAACAGCACTATCAACAAGGCAGGTCCTACAGGTCCTAGTTTCTGCCTTCTTAACAGCACTATCAACAAGGCAGGTCCTACAGGTCCTAGTTTCTGCCTTCTTAACAGCACTATCAGCAAGGCAGGTCCTACAGGTCCTAGTTTCTGCCTTCTTAACAACACTAACAACAAGGCATGTCCTACAGGTCCTAGTTTCTGCCTTCTTAACAGCACTATCAACAAGGCAGGTCCTACAGGTCCTAGTTTCTACCTTCTTAACAACACTATCAACAAGGCAGGTCCTACAGGCCCTCGTTTCTACCTTCGTAACAACTCTATCAACCAGGCAGGTCCTACAGGCCCTCGTTTCTACCTTCTTAACAACTCTATCAACCAGGCAGGTCCTACAGGCCCTAGTTGCTACCTTCTTAACAACTCTATCAACAAGGCAGGTCCTACAGGCCCTCGTTTCTACCTTCTTAACAACTCTATCAACCAGGCAGGTCCTACAGGCCCTAGTTGCTACCTTCTTAACAACTCTATCAACAAGGCAGGTCCTACAGGCCCTAGTTTCTACCTTCTTAACAGCACTATCAACAAGGCAGGTCCTACAGGCCCTAGTTTCTACCTTCTTAACAGCACTATCAACCAGGCAGGTCCTACAGGCCCTAGTTTCTACCTTCTTAACAACTCTATCAACAAGGCAGGTCCTACAGGCCCTAGTTTCTACCTTCTTAACAACTCTATCAACCAGGCGGGTCCTACAGGCCCTAGTTTCTACCTTCTTAACAACTCTATCAACCAGGCGGGTCCTACAGGCCCTAGTTTCTACCTTCTTAACAACTCTATCAACAAGGCAGGTCCTACAGGCCCTAGTTTCTACCTTCTTAACAACTCTATCAACCAGGCAGGTCCTACAGGCTCTAGTTTCTACCTTCTTAACAACTCTATCAACCAGGCGGGTCCTACAGGCTCTAGTTTTGTGGCACCTTGACTACTGTTCAGTCGTGTGGTCAGGTGCCACAAAAAACCACTTAGGAAAATTGCAATTGGCTCAGAACAGGGCAGCACGGCTGGCCCTCTAATGTACACAGAGAGCTAATATTAATAATATGCATGTCAATCTCTCCTGGCTGAAAGTGGAAGAGAGATTGACTTCATTACTACTTTTATTTATGAGAGGTATTGACATGTCAAATGCACGGAGCTGTCTGTCTAAACTACTGGCACACAGCTCGGACACCCATACATACCCCACAAGACATGCCACAAGAGGTCTGTCTAAACTACTGGCACACAGCTCGGACACCCATGCATACCCCGCAAGACATGCCACAAGAGGTCTCTTCACGGTCCCCAAGTCCAGAACAGACTATGGGAGGCACACAGCTCGGACACCGATGCATACCTCACAAGACATGCCACAAGAGGTCTGTCTAAACTACTGGCACACAGCTCGGACACCCACGCATACCCCACAAAACATGCCACCAGAGGTCACAGTCCATGGGAGGCACACAGTACTACATAGAGCCATGACTACATGGAACTCTAATCCACAGTACTACATAGAGCCATGACTACATGGAACTCTAATCCACAGTACTACATAGAGCCATGACTACATGGAACTCTAATCCACAGTACTACATAGAGCCATGACTACATGGAACTCTAATCCACATCAGGTAACTGATGCAGCAGTAGAATCAGATAAAAATACACCATGGGACTGTGACGCAACACAGACATAGGCACACACACACACACACACACACACACACACACACACAACACACACACACACACACACACACACACACACACACACACACACACACACACACACACACACACACACACACACACACACACACACACACACACACATAGAGCCACACACACACACACACACACACACACACACACACCAGCTAATGGGGATCCGTAATAAATACAAATACAAATATCCTTCTACTTAATGGGAGAGGACATGCCTGTCAGTTTCATGCTGTATAGATTCATCTCCTTAATGGGAGAGGACATGTAGATCTCAGGGAGAGGACATGTAGATCTCAGGGAGAGGACATGTAGATCTCAGGGAGAGGACATGTAGATCTCAGGGAGAGGACATGTAGATCTCAGGAGAGGACATGTAGATCTCAGGAGAGGACATGTACAAAGATCTCATGGGAGAGGACATGTAGATCTCAGGGAGAGGACATGTAGATCTCAGGGAGAGGACATGTAGATCTCAAGGAGAGGACATGTAGATCTCATGGGAGAGGACATGTAGATCTCAGGGAGAGGACATGTAGATCTCAGGGAGAGGACATGTAGATCTCAGGGAGAGGACATGTAGATCTCAGGGAGAGGACATGTAGATCTCAGGGAGAGGACATGTAGATCTCAGGGAGAGGACATGTAGATCTCAGGGAGAGGACATGTAGATCTCAGGGAGAGGACATGTAGATCTCAGGGAGAGGACATGTAGATCTCAGGGAGAGGACATGTAGATCTCAGGGTGCAACACTTATTGCCTGACGACTCCAACTATAATGAGACGGCCAACGTTGAAGACGTTTGCGGTGATGTCATAATGAGACGGCCAACGTTGAAGACGTTTGCGGTGATGTCATAATGAGACGGCCAACGTTGAAGACGTTTGCGGTGATGTCATAATGAGACGGCCAACGTTGAAGACGTTTGCGGTGATGTCATAATGAGTGGTGTTGTGCCAAACAAAGTCATCAGCGATTGGATCATTTAGAACTATTCCCGAGAATTGATTTTTCTAAACATAGCTTTACCCAGTGTGTGTTGTAGTTCTGGCCTAAACCATCAGTTTTTTTTTTTCGGGGACCAATCATAACGGGTAGAATGTGTTTGTGTTCTAGAAATCATCGGGGTCGGAACTCGGGACGTCACACTGCTTGCTTAGACAGTTCTTCTGCCTCAAACATGTGACTGCCCTCCTGGAAAGTTGGGCCACAGAAAGCTAGCTACACATCGATGGGTTTAGGCTACTACATGATACTAGAATATTCCCTATACCTATCTTGAGGTTGATCCAATCTAGCCTATGAACGAAAGTTTTACAAAGTACAATTGGAAGTCGGAAGTTTACACACATTTAGGTTGGAGCCATTAAAACCCGTTTTTCATCCACTCCACAAAATTCGTGTTAACAAACTATATTTTTGGCAAGTCGGTTAGGACATCTACTTGGTTCATGACACAAGTAATTTTTCCAACAATTGTTTACAGACAAAATATTTAACTTATAATTCACTGTATCACAATTCCAGTGGGTCAGAAGTTTACATACACTTAGTTGACTTTGCCTTTAAACAGCTTGGAAAATTCCATACAATTATGTCATGGCTTTAGAAGCTTCTGATAGGCTAATTGACATCATTTGAGTCAATTGGAGGTGTATCTGTGGATGTATTTCAAGGCCTTCCTTCAAACTCACTGCCTCTTTGCTTGACGTCATGGGAAAATCTAAAGAAATCAGCCAAGACCTCAGTAAAAAAATTCCACAATTCTGGTTCAACCTTGAGAGCAATTTCCAAACGCCTGAAGGTAACACTATCATCTGTATAAACAACAGTACGCAAGTATAAACACCATGGGACCACACAGCCGTCATACTGCTCAGGAAGGAGACATGTTCTGTCTCCTAGAGATGAATGTACTTTGGTGTGAAAAGTGCAAATCAATCCCAGAACAACACCAAAAGACCTTGTGAAGATGCTGGAGGAAACGGGTACAGAAGTATCTATATCCACAGTAAAACGAGTCCTATATCGACATAACCTGAAAGGCCGCTCAGCAAGGAAGAAGTCACTGCTCCAAAACCGCTATAAAAAAGACAGACTATGGTTTGCAACTGCACATGGGGACATTGATTGTACTTTTTGAAGAAATGTCCTCTGGTCTGATGAAACAAAAATAGAACTGTTTGGCCATAATGACCATCGTTATGTTTGGAGGAAAAAGAGGGAGGCTTGCAAGCTGAAGAACACCATCCCAAACGCGAAGCACAGGGGTGGCAGCATCATGTCATGGGGGTGCTTTGCTGCAGGAGGGACCTGTGCACTTCACAAAATAGATGGCTTCATGAGGATGGACATTTATGTGGATATATTGAAGCAACATCAGTTAGGAAGTTACAGCTTGGTCACAAATGGATCTTCCAAATGGACAATGACCCCAAGAATACTTCCAAAGCTGTGGCAAAATAGAGTAAGGACAACAAAGTCCAGGTATTGGAGTGGCCATCACAAAGCCCTGACCTCAATCCAATAGAAAAGTTGTGGGCAGAACTGAAAAAGCGTGTGGGAGCAAGGAGGCCTACAAACCTGACTCAGTTACACCAGCTCTGTCAGGACCTTATTGTGGGAAGCTTGTGGAAGGCTAACCGAAACGTCTGACCCGGTAATGAATTTCCTCCTCTTCTTCCGAAGAGGAGAGGCGAGAAGGATCGGAGGACCAATATGCGGCGTGGTAAGTGTCCATGGTTCTTTTTAATACGTTAAGGCACACATGAACAACTGACTACAAAAACAAGAAATGTGAAAACTCAAAACAGTCCTATCTGGTGCAAACACAGAGACAGGAACAATCACCCACAAACACACAGTGAAACCCAGGCTACCTAAGTATGATTCTCAATCAGAGACAACTAATGAAACCTGCCTCTGATTGAGAACCATACTAGGCCGAAACATAGAAATTCCCAAAACCTAGAAAAACAAACATAGACTGCCCACCCAACTCACGCCCTGACCATACTAACTAAATACAAAACACAGGAAATAAAGGTCAGAACGTGACAGACCCAAGTTAGACAATGTAAAGGCACTGCTAACAAATACTAATTGAGTGTATGTAAACTTCTGACCCACTGGGAATGTGATGAAAGAAATAAAAGCTGAAATGAATCATTCTCTCTATAATTATTCTGACATTTCACATTCTTAAAATAAAGTGGTGACCTTAATTGACCTAAAACAGGGACTTTCTACTCAGATTAAATGTTAGGAATTGTGAAAAACTGAGTTTAAATGTAGAGTATTTGGCTAAGTTGTATGTAAACTTTCCGACTTCAGCTGTAGGTGCACAGGTCGAGAAACCAATTTGAGTAATCAAGGTGACAGACTGACATTTTCAACACTGCCTTTGTGGGGTAATTTCCTATTCAAGAGAGAGAGAGACTTTGTCATTTCTTCAAACAATCATCTTTATTCAATATCAATTAATTATTGAAAAAACCATCGACCCAACAGTCCTGACTGAGAGAGCCTAACTGATAATGATAAAATATAGGACTTTAAAAAACGCTAAGTCAGACTTGTTCCAACTCCCATAAGCCACCATGGTTATCTACTCAGGATTATGTTTTACCACCAACCTGGCTTAGTTTCCCAGATGCCAGGAAGATAAGACAACGAGGCGTTGTTCTAAACTCATCCAGACTATCTCTATCTCGGGTCACACACACACACCACATCTTGTCTAGGAAATGCCAACTTTAGGTTTTTATCACCAAGCCATTGTCAGCTCAAGCTATCTCTAGCAAAACCATTTCCCTTGAACCATGCGTCCAGACTAACTGCAGGAAGCTGGAGTGGTAACCGTCTCTTTAACACTTTCCAGCCCAAGCTTCAAAAAGACTCCTCTCAGTTAACTCAGAAAGGGAGAGAGAGAGAGAGTCCTGAGAAGCTTACTCTATTTCATAAAACAACCATTGGGTGCATAAATATAACATAATCGTGTAATCCTGATTTCACACCTTGCACAATCTTACATTTACATTTACATTTAAGTCATTTAGCAGACGCTCTTATCCAGAGCGACTTACAAATTGGTGCATTCACCTTATGACCTGCATCTAGCTGATCTAGGGTGTAAATCATTAATTCAACAATTGAAAAACTAGTTTCTATTGGACAAATTCAGGTATGTTTATCCCTGCTTCGTTCCGTTTCAGAATCGGTTTAAGAATAGAACCGTTTAAGAACCGTTTAAGAATCGGTTTAAGAATAGAACCGTTTAAGAATCGGTTTAAGAATAGAACCGTTTAAGAACCGTTTAAGAATCGGTTTAAGAATAGAACCGTTTAAGAATCGGTTTAAGAATAGAACCGTTTAAGAATCGGTTTAAGAATAGAACCGTTTAAGAATCGGTTTAAGAATAGAACCGTTTAAGAATCGGTTTAAGAATAGAACCGTTTAAGAATCGGTTTAATAATAGAACCGTTTAAGAATCGGTTTAAGAATAGAACCGTTTAAGAATCAGTTTAAGAATGGAACCGTTTAAGAACCGTTTAAGAATCGGTTTAAGAATAGAACCGTTTAAGAATCGGTTTAAGAATAGAACCGTTTAAGAACCGTTTAAGAATCGGTTTAAGAATAGAACCGTTTAAGAACCGTTTAAGAATCGGTTTAAGAATAGAACCGTTTAAGAACCGTTTAAGAATCGGTTTAAGAATAGAACCGTTTAAGAACCGTTTAAGAATCGGTTTAAGAATAGAACCGTTTAAGAACCGTTTAAGAATCGGTTTTCAACAGAATGGGCGGAATGAATACACCCCTGATCACACGCAAACACAGTTCACTTCCATAGCAGCCACATACAAACAACATGATCCCTTTTATTGTTGGATAATTCCTTCTCACATCGTCGCGCTCTCCTCCTCTCACCTTTTCCCTTCGCTTGTGTACTTCAGTGCACGACACATCAGCTGCCTTGGACCAAGCATAAAAACCTTAATAAGCCAAACCTTCATTTCATAACCGCTAACAGCTACCCACTGCGTAGTGATTTAAACCCCCAAGTGGGGACAATTCAAGCGGAGTAGTGAGTTTCCTCCCCCAGTGGGGACACTTCAAGCGGAGTAGTGAGTTTCATCCCCAAGTGGGGACACTTCAGGCTGAGTCGTGAGTTTCATCCCCAAGTGGGGACACTTCAGGCTGAGTAGTGAGTTTCACCCCCTCAGTGGGGACACTTCAGGCTGGGTAGTGAGTTTCACCCCCTCAGTGGGGACACTTCAGGGTGAGTAGTGAGTTATATCTCTAAGTGGGGACACTTCAGCCTGAGTAGTGAGTTTCATCTCCTAGTGGGGACACTTCAGGGTGAGTAGTGACTTAAACCCCCAAGTGGGGACAATTCAAGCGGAGTAGTGAGTTTCATCCCCAAGTGGGGACACTTCAGGCTGAGTAGTGAGTTTCACCCCCCAGTGGGGACACTTCAGGCTGAGTAGTGAGTTTCACCCCCTCAGTGGGGACACTTCAGGCTGAGTAGTGAGTTTCACCCCTCAGTAGGGACACTTCAGGCTGAGTAGTGAGTTTCACCCCCTCAGTGGGGACACTTCAGGCTGAGTAGTGAGTTTCACCCCCTCAGTGGGGACACTTCAGGGTGAGTAGTGAGTTATATCTCTAAGTGGGGACACTTCAGCCTGAGTAGTGAGTTTCATCTCCTAGTGGGGACACTTCAGGGTGAGTAGTGACTT
Source organism: Oncorhynchus gorbuscha (assembly GCF_021184085.1). Taxonomy (NCBI): domain Eukaryota; kingdom Metazoa; phylum Chordata; class Actinopteri; order Salmoniformes; family Salmonidae; genus Oncorhynchus; species Oncorhynchus gorbuscha. Next base: position 54,039 of record NW_025746479.1, read on the forward strand.
AAACCCCCAAGTGGGGACAATTCAAGCGGAGTAGTGAGTTTCATCCCCAAGTGGGGACACTTCAGGCTGAGTAGTGAGTTTCACCCCCTCAGTGGGGACACTTCAGGGTGAGTAGTGAGTTTCACCCCTCAGTGGGGACACTTCAGGCTGAGTAGTGAGTTTCACCCCCTCAGTGGGGACACTTCAGGGTGAGTAGTGAGTTTCACCCCCTCAGTGGGGACACTTCAGGGTGAGTAGTGAGTTTCACCCCCTCAGTGTGGACACTTCAGGGTGAGTAGTGAGTTTCACCCCCTCAGTGGGGACACTTCAGGGTGAGTAGTGTTTCACCCCCTCAGTGGGGACACTTCAGGGTGAGTAGTGAGTTTCACCCCCTCAGTGGGGACACTTCAGGGTGAGTAGTGAGTTTCACCCCCTCAGTGGGGACACTTCAGGCTGAGTAGTGAGTTTCACCCCCTCAGTGGGGACACTTCGGGTTGAGTAGTGAGTTTCACCCCCTCAGTGGGGACACTTCAGGCTGAGTAGTGAGTTATATCCCCCAGTGGGGACACTTCAGGCTGAGTAGTGAGTTTCACCCCCTCAGTGGGGACACTTCAGGGTGAGTAGTGAGTTATATCCCCCAGTGGGGACACTTCAGGCTGAGTAGTGAGTTATATCCCTCAGTGGGGACACTTCAGGCTGAGTAGTGAGTTTCATTCCCCAGAGGGGACACTTCAGGCTGAGTAGTGAGTTTCATTCCCCAGAGGGGACACTTCAGGCTGAGTAGTGAGTTTCATTCCCCAGAGGGGACACTTCAGGCTGAGTAGTGACTTAAACCCCAAGTGGGGACAATTCAGGCTGAGTAGTGAGTTTCACCCCCTCAGTGGGGACACTTCAGGCTGAGTAGTGAGTTTCATTCCCCAGAGGGGACACTTCAGGCTGAGTAGTGAGTTTCACCCCCTCAGTGGGGACACTTCAGGCTGAGTAGTGAGTTTCATTCCCCAGAGGGGACACTTCAGGCTGAGTAGTGAGTTTCACCCCCTCAGTGGGGACACTTCAGGTGGTAGTGAGTTTCATTCCCCTTCAGGCTGAGTAGTGAGTTTCATTCCCCAGAGGGGACACTTCAGGCTGAGTAGTGAGTTTCACCCCCTCAGTGGGGACACTTCAGGCTGAGTAGTGAGTTTCATTCCCCAGAGGGGACACTTCAGGCTGAGTAGTGAGTTTCATTCCCCAGAGGGGACACTTCAGGCTGAGTAGTGAGTTTCATTCCCAGAGGGGAGAGGGGACACTTCAGGCTGAGTAGTGAGTTTCATTCCCCAGTGGGGACACTTCAGGCTGAGTAGTGAGTTTCATTCCCAGAGGGGACACTTCAGGCTTAGTGAGTTTCACCCCCTCAGTGGGGACACTTCAGGCTGAGTAGTGAGTTTCATTCCCCAGAGGGGACACTTCAGGCTGAGTAGTGAGTTTCATTCCCCAGAGGGGACACTTCAGGCTGAGTAGTGAGTTTCATTCCCAAGTGGGGACACTTCAGGCTGAGTAGTGAGTTTCACCCCCCAGTGGGTGTGTGCCTCATGTCTATATAGACAGCTGAACAGTATATTGGCTAAACCATACCCCTGGCATTACACCTTCCTCATTGTTATGGAGGCCCAGTTTGTTCTTTACTAGCCTCAAATAAAAAGACAGTATGCTGAATCAAATGAACCCCACAACCATGCCTGAGGGCTCAATTTATTCATCCCAACTGTCCACATAGTTACCTTTATTAATTAATACCCTGTCTACATAGTTACCTTTATTCATTATAACCCTGTCTCCATAGATACCTTTATTCATTATAACCCTGTCTCCATAGTTACATTTATAACCCTGTCTCCATAGTTACCTTTATTAATTATAACCCTGTCTTCATACTGTACCTCCCTTTATTCATTATAACCCTGTCTCCATAGTTACCTTTATAACCCTGTCTCCATAGTTACCTTTATAACCCTGTCTCCATAGTTATCTTTATAACCCTGTCTCCATAGTTACCTTTATTCATTATAACCCTGTCTTCATACTGTACCTCCCTTTATTCATTATAACCCTGTCTCCATAGTTACCTTTATAACCCTGTCTCCATAGTTAACTTTATTCATTATAACCCTGTCTACATAGTTACCTTTATAACCCTGTCTCCATAGTTACCTTTATAACCCTGTCTCCATAGTTAACTTTATTCATTATAACCCTGTCTTCATAGTTACATTTATTCATTATAACCCTGTCTCCATAGATACCTTTATAACCCTGTCTCCATAGTTAACTTTATAACCCTGTCTCCATAGTTAACTTTATTCATTATAACCCTGTCTTCATAGTTACATTTATTCATTATAACCCTGTCTCCATAGTTACCTTTATTCATTATAACCCTGTCTCCATAGTTAACTTTATTCATTATAACCCTGTCTACATAGTTACATTTATTCATTATAACCCTGTCTCCATAGTTACCTTTATTCATTATAACCCTGTCTACATAGTTACCTTTATTCATTATAACCCTGTCTACATAGTTACCTTTATTCATTATAACCCTGTCTCCATAGATACCTTTATTCATTATAACCCTGTCTCCATAGTTACATTTATAACCCTGTCTCCATAGTTACCTTTATTCATTATAACCCTGTCTTCATACTGTACCTCCCTTTATTCATTATAACCCTGTCTCCATAGTTACCTTTATAACCCTGTCTCCATAGTTAACTTTATTCATTATAACCCTGTCTACATAGTTACCTTTATTCATTATAACCCTGTCTCCATAGATACCTTTATTCATTATAACCCTGTCTCCATAGTTACCTTTATAACCCTGTCTCCATAGTTACCTTTATTCATTATAACCCTGTCTTCATAGTTACATTTATTCATTATAACCCTGTCTCCATAGTTACCTTTATAACCCTGTCTCCATAGTTACCTTTATTCATTATAACCCTGTCTCCATAGATACCTTTATTCATTATAACCTTGTCTACATAGTTACCTTTATAACCCTGTCTCCATAGTTACCTTTATTCATTATAACCCTGTCTCCATAGATACCTTTATTCATTATGACCCTGTCTAGATAGTTACCTTTATAACCCTGTCTCCATAGTTACCTTTATTCATTATAACCCTGTCTCAAAGGTTACCTTTATTCATTATAACCCTGTCTACATAGTTACCTTTATAACCCTGTCTACATAGTTACCTTTATTCATTATAACCCTGTCTACATAGTTACCTTTATTCATTATAACCCTGTCTCCATAGATACCTTTATTCATTATAACCCTGTCTCAAAGGTTACCTTTATTCATTATAACCCTGTCTACATAGTTACCTTTATAACCCTGTCTACATAGTTACCTTTATTCATTATAACCCTGTCTACATAGTTACCTTTATAACCCTGTCTACATAGTTACCTTTATAACCCTGTCTACATAG
>NW_025746479.1:62500-100000 GCF_021184085.1 Oncorhynchus gorbuscha
ACCGGTGCCCCGGCACATTAGCTAGCCGGGCTACCTGCATTGTGTCCCGCCACCCACCACCAGCCAACCACTATTTTACGCTGCTGCATCTCTGTTCATCATATATGCACAGTCACTCTAACCATATCTACATGTACCTACTACCTACTACTGTCTATAGCCTCTCTACTATATAAAGCCTCTCTACTGTATATAGCCTCTCTACTGTATATAGCCTCTCTACTGTATATAGCCTCTCTACTGTATATAGCCTCTCTACTGTATATAGCCTCTCTACTGTATATAACCTCTACTGTATATAGCCTATCTACTGTATATAGCCTCTCTACTGTATATAGCCTCTACTGTTATTTTTCACTGTCTTTTTTACTGTTGTTTTTATTTATTTACTCATCTACTGTTCACCTAATACCGTATTCTTTACTTAAAAGGTGCACTGTTGGTTAGAGCCTGTGAGTAAGCATTTCACTGTAAGGTTGTATTCGGTGCACTCTCCCTTGATTTGATCCCTCCCTTTCTCCTCCATTCCTCTGTCTATCCTGTCCTCCATTCCTCTGTCTCTCCTCCATTCCTCTGTCTCTCCTCCATTCCTCTGTCTATCCTCTCCTCCATTCCTCTGTCTCTCCTCCATTCCTCTGTCTCTCCTCCATTCCTCTGTCTCTCCTCCATTCCTCTGTCTATCCTCTCCTCCATTCCTCTGTCTCTCCTCCATTCCTCTGTCTCTCCTCCATTCCTCTGTCTCTCCTCCATTCCTCTGTCTCTCCTCCATTCCTCTGTCTCTCCTCCATTCTCTGTCTCTCCTCCATTCCTCTGTCTCTCCTCCATTCCTCTGTCTCTCCTCCATTCCTCTGTCTCTCCTCTGTCCATTCCTCTGTCTCTCCTCTCCTCCATTCCTCTGTCTCTCCTCTCCTCCATTCCTCTGTCTCTCCTCCATTCCTCTGTCTCTCCTCTCCTCCATTCCTCTGTCTCTCCTCCATTCCTCTGTATCTCCTCCATTCCTCTGTCTCTCCTCCATTCCTCTGTCTCTCCCTCCTCCTCATTCCTCCATTCCTCTGTCTCTCCTCCATTCCTCTGTCTCTCCTCCATTCCTCTGTCTCTCCTCCATTCCTCTGTCTCTCCTCCATTCCTCTGTCTCTCCTCCATTCCTCTGTCTATCCTCTCCTCCATTCCTCTGTCTCTCCTCTCCTCCATTCCTCTGTCTGTCTCCTCCATTCCTCTGTCTCTCCTCCATTCCTCTGTCTCTCCTCCATTCCTCTGTCTCTCCTCCATTCCTCTGTCTCTCCTCCATTCCTCTGTCTCTCCTCCATTCCTCTGTCTCTCCTCCATTCCTCTGTCTCTCCTCCATTCCTCTGTCTATCCTCCATTCCTCCATTCCTCTGTCTCTCCTCCATTCCTCTGTCTCTCCTCCATTCCTCTGTCTCTCCTCTCCTCCATTCCTCTGTCTCTCCTCCATTCCTCTGTCTCTCCTCCATTCCTCTGTCTCTCCTCCATTCCTCTGTCTCTCCTCCATTCCTCTGTCTCTCCTCCATTCCTCTGTCTCTCCTCCATTCCTCTGTCTCTCCTCCATTCCTCTGTCTCTCCTCCATTCCTCTGTCTCTCCTCCATTCCTCTGTCTCTCCTCCATTCCTCTGTCTCTCCTCCATTCCTCTGTCTCTCCTCTCCTCCATTCCTCTGTCTCTCCTCCATTCCTCTGTCTCTCCTCCATTCCTCTGTCTCTCCTCCATTCCTCTGTCTCTCCTCCATTCCTCTGTCTCTCCTCTCCTCCATTCCTCTGTCTCTCCTCTCCTCCATTCCTCTGTCTCTCCTCTCCTCCATTCCTCTGTCTCTCCTCTCCTCCATTCCTCCTATCCTCCATTCCTCCATTCCTCTGTCTCTCCTCCATTCCTCTGTCTCTCCTCCATTCCTCTGTCTCTCCTCCATTCCTCTGTCTATCCTCTGTCTCTCCTCCATTCCTCTGTCTATCCTCTCCTCCATTCCTCTGTCTATCCCTGGCTGTTCAGCCTAGCCTCTTGCCACCTGCTTAGTGTTCTATATTGGTGCTCAGTGCTTATTGAGTTTACTGATGGCCAAGCTCAGAGGGCAGGGTTAGGGCAGACCTGGGGAGAGGGTGATGGCTACAGACATTTCAGAGAATACAGAAGGCTCGTTGTTTTTATAAGGGTTCAGCTTGGCTTGAGAAAGAGAAAAGAAGCTGTCAGGACTGATAAAACATGTTGAGCAACCGTACGAAGGCAATACTTACAAGTACTGTACTAGCTTACAATAACTACAAACATGATTTACAATTACTGTCCTAGCTTACAATAACTACAAACATGATTTACAATTACTGTACTAGCTTACAATAACTACAAACATGATTTACAATTACTGTACTAGCTTACAATAACTACAAACATGATTTACAATTACTGTACTAGCTTACAATAACTACAAACATGATTTACAAGTACTGTACTAGCTTACAATAACTACAAACATGATTTATCAAGTACTGTACTAGCTTACAATAACTACAAACATGATTTACAAGTACTGTACTAGCTTACAATAACTACAAACATGATTTACAATTACTGTACTAGCTTACAATAACTACAAACATGATTTACAATTACTGTACTAGCTTACAATAACTACAAACATGATTTACAAGTACTGTACTAGCTTACAATAACTACAAACATGATTTACAATTACTGTACTAGCTTACAATAACTACAAACATGATTTACAAGTACTGTACTAGCTTACAATAACTACAAACATGATTTACAAGTACTGTACTAGCTTACAATAACTACAAACATGATTTACAAGTACTGAACTAGTTTACAATAACTACAAACATGATTTACAATTACTGTACTAGCTTACAATAACTACAAACATGATTTACAATTACTGTACTAGCTTACAATAACTACAAACATGATTTACAATTACTGTACTAGCTTACAATAACTACAAACATGATTTACAAGTACTCTACTAGCTTACAATAACTACAAACATGATTTATCAATTACTGTACTAGCTTACAATAACTACAAACATGATTTACAATTATTGTACTAGCTTACAATAACTACAAACATGATTTACAATTACTGTACTAGCTTACAATAACTACAAACATGATTTACAAGTACTGTACTAGCTTACAATAACTACAAACATGATTTATCTTTCACTAATCTCAATCCACCAGCCGGCTCTATGCTGCTCCACTAACTGGCTCTATGCTGCTCCACTGACTGGCTCTATGCTGCTCCACTGACTGGCTCTATGCTGCTCCACTAACTGTCTCTATGCTGCTCCACTAACTGGCTCTATGCTGCTCCACTAACTGTCTCTATGCTGCTCCACTGACTGTCTCTATGCTGCTCCACTAACTGTCGCTATACTGCTCCACTAACTGTCTCTATGCTGCTCCACTGACTGGCTCTATGCTGCTCCACTAACTGTCTCTATGCTGCTCCACTAACTGTCTCTATGCTGTCTCTCCACTAACTGTCTCTATGCTGCTCCACTAACTGTCTCTATGCTGCTCCACTAACTGTCTCTATGCTGCTCCACTAACTGACAAACTATGCTGCTCCGCTAACTGGCTCTATGCTGCTCCACTAACTCTTTCTATGCTGCTCTCCAATAACTAACTCTATGCTGATCTCCAATAACTGTCTCTATGCTGCTCCACTAACTGTCTCTATGCTGCTCCACTAACTGTCTCTATGCTGCTCCACTAACTTCTCTATAGCTTGCTCCACTAACTGGCTCTATGCTGCTCCACTAACTGTCTCTATGCTGCTCCACTAACTGGCTCTATGCTGCTCCACTAATTGGCTCAATGCTGCTCCATTAACTGTCTCTATGCTGCTCCACTGACTGGCTCTATGCTGCTCCACTAACTGGCTCTATGCTGCTCCACTAACTGGCTCTATGCTGCTCCACTAACTGATTTCTCTATGCTGCTCCACTAACTGTCTCTATGCTTCCACTAACTGTCTCTATGCTGCTCCACTAACTGTCTCTATGCTGCTCCACTAACTGCCTCTATGCTGCTCCACTAACTGCCTCTATGCTGCTCCACTAACTGTCTCTATGCTGCTCCACTAAGTGTCTCTATGCTGCTCCACTAACTGTCTCTATGCTGCTCCACTAACTGTCTCTATGCTGCTCCACTAACTGTCTCTATGCTGCTCCACTAACTGTCTCTATGCTGCTCCACTAATTGTCTCTATGCTGCTCCACTAACTGGCTCTATGCTGCTCCACTAACTGTCTCTATGCTGCTCCACTAACTGTCTCTATGCTGCTCCACTAACTGGCTCTATGCTGCTCCACTAACTGACTCTATGCTGCTACACTAACTGGCTCTATGCTGCTCCACTAACTGGCTCTATGCTGCTACACTAACTGTCTCTATGCTGCTCCACTAACTGGCTCTATGCTGCTCCACTAACTGGCTCTATGCTGCTCCACTAACTGGCTCTAGGCTGCTCCACTAACTGGCTCTATGCTGCTCCACTAACTGGCTCTATGCTGCTCCACTAACTGGCTCTATGCTGCTCCACTAACTGGCTCTATGCTGCTCCACTAACTGGCTCTATGCTGCTCCACTAACTGGCTCTATGCTGCTCCACTAACTGGCTCTATGCTGCTCCACTAACTGGCTCTATGCTGCTCCACTAACTGGCTCTATGCTGCTCCATTAACTGTCTCTATGCTGCTCCACTAACTGTCTCTATGCTGCTCCACTAACTGTCTCTATGCTGCTCCACTAACTGTCTCTATGCTGCTCCACTGACTGTCTCTATGCTGCTCCACTAACTGTCTCTATGCTGCTCCACTGACTGTCTCTATGCTGCTCCACTAACTGTCTCTATGCTGCTCCACTAACTGTCTCTATGCTGCTCCACTAACTGTCTCTATGCTGCTCCACTAACTGTCTCTATGCTGCTCCACTAACTGTCTCTATGCTGCTCCACTAACTGTCTCTATGCTGCTCCACTAACTGTCTCTATGCTGCTCCACTAACTGTCTCTATGCTGCTCCACTAACTGTCTCTATGCTGCTCCACTAACTGGCTCTATGCTGCTCCACTAACTGGCTCTATGCTGCTCCACTAACTGTCTCTATGCTGCTCCACTAACTGTCTCTATGCTGCTCCACTAACTGTCTCTATGCTGCTCCACTAACTGTCTCTATGCTGCTCCACTAACTGTCTCTATGCTGCTCCACTAACTGTCTCTATGCTGCTCCACTAACTGTCTCTATGCTGCTCCACTAACTGTCTCTATGCTGCTCCACTAACTGTCTCTATGCTGCTCCACTAGGATCTGTTGCCCGTTCTCTCTCTGTCAGTGTGTGTGTCTGTGTTCTGAAGTGAAACATTACAGTGATCTTATCTGTGGAATAAGCCTGTGGGACCAGGAACTGATATCCTCAGAGACAACTACCGCTGAAGTGAAACACAACTTATTTCACCCACATATATTATCAGCCTGCCTCCCATACACACTGACTGTGTTACAAATGGCAACTCATTCCAAATGTAGTGCACTATTTTAGACCAGATATCTATGGGTGTAAGGGAATAGTGTACCACTTGGAACATAGCCATTTACTATCCTTCCTGCCTCCACTCTAGATTGCATCACAGGACCAATTAAAATCACAACAAGCAACACTCATTCTACTTCTCTCAGTGTTCCTAACTACACGTGTCCCTAAATGGAATAGATTATATTTTTGTGCTGTCTTGACAATTCTGTTTTTTGGTCAATCACAGTGTGAAATAATGATCGTGCGTAGGAGTTGAGAAGACAGCACAAACAGATGTGTGAACCAGGCTATAACAGCACAGCAGTGAGTGTTTCTTTGTGGGTATATACTATATGATATATATGATATATATGATGTGTATATATACATACAGTTGAAGACGGAAGTTTACATGCACTTGAGCCAAATACATTTAAACTCAGTGTTTCTCAATTCCTGACATTTAATCCTAGTATAAATTCCCTGTTTTAGGTCAGTTAGGATCACCACTTCATTTTAAGAATGTGAAATGTCAGAATAATAGTAGAGAGAATTTATTTTAATATTTAATATTTATTTTATCACATTCCCAGTTGGGTCAGAAGTTTACATACACTCAATTAGTATTTGGTAGCATTGCCTTTAAATTGTTTAACTTGGGTCAAACATTTCAGGGAGCCTTACACAAGCTTCCCACAATAAGTTGGGTGAATTTTGGCCCATTCCTCCTGACAGAGCTGGTGTAACTGAGTCAGGTTTGTAGGCCTCCTTGCTCGCACACGCTTTTTCAGTTCTGCCACACATTTTCTATGGGATTGAGGTCAGGGCTTTGTGATGGCCACTTCAATACCTTAACTTTGTTGTTCTTAAGCCATTTTGCCACAACTTTGGAAGTATGCTTGGGTCATTGTCCATTTGGAAGACCCATTTGCGACCAAGCTTTAACTTCCTGACTGACGTCATGAGATGTTGCTTCAATATATCTACATCATTTTCTACATAATCATCTATTTTGAGAAGTGCACCAGTCCCTACTGCAGCAAAGTACCCCCACAACATGATACTGCCACCCCCATGCTTCACGGTTGGGTTGGTGTTCTTAAAAGCACAGTCAACTTAGTGTATGTAAACTTTTGACCCACTGGAATTGTGATACAGTGAATTATAAGTGAAATAATCTGTCTGTAAATAATTGTTGGAAAAATTACTTGTCATGCACAAAGTAGATGTCCTAACCGACTTGCCAAAACTATATTTTGTTAACAAGAAATGTGTGGAGTGGTTGAAAAATGAGTTTTAATGACTTCAACCTAAGTGTATGTAAACTTCCGACTTCAACTGTATATATGAGTATGTACTGGTACTGGTTTGTGGGTATATACACTATGTGGTTTGTGGGTATATACACTATGCGGTTTGTGGGTATATACACTATGTGGTTTGTGGGTATATACACTATGTGGTTTGTGGGTATATACACTATGCGGTTTGTGGGTATATACACTATGCGGTTTGTGGGTATATACACTATGCGGTATTGTGGGTATATACACTATGTGGTTTGTGGGTATATACACTATGTGGTTTGTGGGTATATACACTATGTGGTTTGTGGGTATATACACTATACACTATGTGGTTTGTGGGTATATACACTATGTGGTTTGTGGGTATATACACTATGCGGTTTGTGGGTATATGTGGGTATATACACTATGCGGTTTGTGGGTATATACACTATGCGGTTTGTGGGTATATACACTATGCGGTTTGTGGGTATATACTATGCGGTTTGTGGGTATATACACTATGCGGTTTGTGGGTATATACACTATGCGGTTTGTGGGTATATACACTATGCGGTTTGTGGGTATATACACTATGCGGTTTGTGGGTATATACACTATGCGGTTTGTGGGTATATACACTATGCGGTTTGTGGGTATATACACTATGCGGTTTGTGGGTATATACACTATGTGGTTTGTGGGTATATACACTATGCGGTTTGTGGGTATATACACTATGCGGTTTGTGGGTATATACACTATGCGGTTTGTGGGTATATACACTATGTGGTTTGTGGGTATATACACTATGTGGTTTGTGGGTATATACACTATGTGGTTTGTGGGTATATACACTATGTGGTTTGTGGGTATATACACTATGTGGTTTGTGGGTATATACACTATGTGGTTTGTGGGTATATACACTATGTGGTTTGTGGGTATATACACTATGTGGTTTGTGGGTATATACACTATTTGGTTTGTGGGTATATACACTATGTGGTTTGTGGGTATATACACTATGTGGTTTGTGGGTATATACACTATGTGGTTTGTGGGTATATACACTATGTGGTTTGTGGGTATATACACTATGCGGTTTGTGGGTATATACACTATGCGGTTTGTGGGTATATACACTATGCGGTTTGTGGGTATATACACTATGTGGTTTGTGGGTATATACACTATGTGGTTTGTGGGTATATACACTATGTGGTTTGTGGGTATATACACTATGTGGTTTGTGGGTATATACACTATGTGGTTTGTGGGTATATACACTATGTGGTTTGTGGGTATATACACTATGTGGTTTGTGGGTATATACACTATGTGGTTTGTGGGTATATACACTATGCGGTTTGTGGGTATATACACTATGTGGTTTGTGGGTATAAACACTATGCGGTTTGTGGGTATAAACACTATGCGGTTTGTGGGTATATACACTATGTGGTTTGTGGGTATAAACACTATGCGGTTTGTGGGTATATACACTATGTGGTTTGTGGGTATATACACTATGTGGTTTGTGGGTATATACACTATGTGGTTTGTGGGTATATACACTATGCGGTTTGTGGGTATATACACTATGTGGTTTGTGGGTATATACACTATGTGGTTTGTGGGTATATACACTATGTGGTTTGTGGGTATATACACTATGTGGTTTGTGGGTATATACACTATGTGGTTTGTGGGTATAAACACTATGCGGTTTGTGGGTATATACACTATGTGGTTTGTGGGTATAAACACTATGCGGTTTGTGGGTATAAACACTATGCGGTTTGTGGGTATAAACACTATGCGGTTTGTGGGTATATACACTATGCGGTTTGTGGGTATAAACACTATGCGGTTTGTGGGTATATACACTATGCGGTTTGTGGGTATATACACTATGCGGTTTGTGGGTATATACACTATGCGGTTTGTGGGTATATACACTATGCGGTTTGTGGGTATATACACTATGTGGTTTGTGGGTATATACACTATGTGGTTTGTGGGTATATACACTATGTGGTTTGTGGTTATATACACTATGCGGTTTGTGGGTATATACACTATGTGGTTTGTGGGTATATACACTATGTGGTTTGTGGGTATATACACTATGTGGTTTGTGGGTATATACACTATGTGGTTTGTGGGTATATACACTATGTGGTTTGTGGGTATATACACTATGTGGTTTGTGGGTATATACACTATGCGGTTTGTGGGTATATACACTATGTGGTTTGTGGGTATATACAGTGCCTTTGGAAAGTATTCAGACCCCTTGACTTTTTTCACATTTTGTTACTTTACAGCCTTATTCTAAAAGGGATTAAAAAAATAAAACATTCTCAGCAGTCTACACAGAACATCCCATAATGACAATGCGAAAACAGGTTTTGAAAAATGTTTTTTCAAATGTATTAAAATTAAAAAACATAAATATCTTTACATAAGTATTCAGACTCTTTGCTATGAGACTCGAGAATGAGCTCAGGTGCATCCTGTTTCCATTGATCATCCTTGAGATGTTTCTACAACTTGATTGGAGTGCACCTGCAGTAAATTCAATTGCTTGGACATAATTTGGAAAGGTACACACCTGTCTGTATAAGATCCTAGAGTTGACAGTGCATTTCAGAGCAAAAACCTAGCCCTGAAGTTGAAGGAATTGTCCGTAGAAATCCAAGACATGACTGTGTCAAGGCACAGATCTGGGGAAGGGTACCAAAACATTTATGCAGCATTGAAGGTCCCCAAGAACACAGTGGCCTCCATCATTCCTTAATGGAAGAAGTTTGGAACCTCAGAGACGCTTCCTAGAGCTAGCACCACACCAAACTGAGCAGTCGGTGGAGAAGGGCTTTGGTCAGGGAGGTGACCATGAACCCGATGGTCATTCTGACAGAGCACCAGAGTTCCTCTGTGGAGATGGGAGAACCTTCCAGAAGGACATCTATCTCTGCAGCACTCCACCAATCAGGCCTTTATGGTAGAGTGGCCAGACGGAAGCCACTCCTCAGTAAAAGGCACATGACAGCTTAATTTAAAATTCCCAAAAGTCACCTAAAGACTCTCATACCATGAGAAACAAGATGCTCTGGTCTGATGAAACCAAGATTGAACTCTTTGGCCTGAAAGCCAAGCGTCACATCAAGAGGAAACCTGGCACCATCCCTACAGTGAAGCATGGTGGTGGCAGCATCATGCTGTGGGGATGTTTTTCAGCAGCAGGGACTGGGAGACTAGTCAGGATTGAGGCAAAGATGAATGTAGCAATGTACAGAGAGGTCCCTGATGAAAACCTGCTCCAGAGCACTCATTAGCTCAGACTGTGGTGAAGGTTCACCTTCGAACAGGACAACAACTCTAAGCACACAGTCAAAACAATGCAGGAGTGTCTTCATGACAAGTCTCTGAATGTCCTTGAGTGGCCCAGCAAGATCCCGGACTTGAACCCCGATTGGACATTTCAGGAGAGACCTGAAAATAGCTGTGCAGCAACGCTCCCCTTCCAACCTGACAGAGCTTGAGAGGATCTGCAGAGAAGAATGGGAGAAACTTCCCAAATACAGCTGTGCCAAGCTTGTAGGGTCATAACCAAGAAGACTTGAGGTTGTAATCGCTGCCAAAGGTGCTTCAACAAAGTGCTGACTAAAGGGTCTGAATACTGATGGAAATGTCATATTTATGTGTTTTATATTTGACTACAATTGCAACAATTTATTTAAAAAACAGTTTTTGCTTTGTCATTATAGGGTATTGTGTGTATATTGATGAAGAAAAAACGATGTAGGAAGTTAAAACCAAATCTCTCATACATGCTGGCCAGCTAGTCTTCCACGGATCACTGGAGACTGGCTTATTCACTGGCTTATTTCTGATATGATGAGCAGAAGGAGGCTTCCCATCAGTGTCAGCTTATCTAACCCGCACCTCATTTTCATTTATCAAAACTGATTGACTGGGCGGAAATTCAAGGCAGAAAATACCAACCTATCTTATCCAAAGGATGATTAAAAGGCCAGATTTAACACTACAGAGAAAGGTGTGCGTTAGTTTCACCTACCAGGAGAAAATCACCACAAAGCCAGGCAGAGCCATCACCACAAAGCCGGCAGAGCCATCACCACAAAGCCAGGCAGAACCATCACCACAAAGCCGGCAGAGCCATCACCACAAAGCCAGGCAGATCCATCACCACAAAGCCGGCAGAGCCATCACCACAAAGCCGGCAGAGCCATCAATCACCACAAAGCCAGGCAGATCCATCACCACAAAGCCGGCAGAGCCATCACCACAAAGCCGGCAGAGCCATCACCACAAAGCCGGCAGAGCCATCAATCACCACAAAGCCGTACAGAGCCATCACCACAAAGCCAGGCAGAGCCATCACCACAAAGCCAGGCAGAGCCATCACCACAAAGCCAGGCAGAGCCATCACCACAAAGCCAGGCAGAGCCATCACCACAAAGCCAGGCAGAGCCATCACCACAAAGCCAGGCAGAGCCATCACCACAAAGCCAGGCAGAGCCATCACCACAAAGCCGGCAGAGCCATCAATCACCACAAAGCCGTGCAGAGCCATCACCACAAAGCCAGGCAGAGCCATCACCACAAAGCCGTGCAGAGCCATCACCACAAAGCCGTGCAGAGCCATCACCACAAAGCCGTGCAGAGCCATCACCACAAAGCCAGGCAGAGCCATCACCACAAAGCCAGGCAGAGCCATCACCACAAAGCCAGGCAGAGCCATCACCACAAAGCCAGGCAGAGCCATCACCACAAAGCCAGGCAGATCCATCACCACAAAGCCAGGCAGATCCATCACCACAAAGCCAGGCAGATCCATCACCACAAAGCCAGGCAGATCCATCACCACAAAGCCGGGCAGCCTATTCACACGGTGATACCAATAACATCTGGATATCATTTACCAAAGACTGACTGTGTTACGAAGAGGCCCTTAGTAAGTCGCTCTGGATAAGAGCGTCTGCTAAATTACTTAAATGTAAATGTGAATGTAGTACAACTGACTGGAGGTGTTACGAAGAGGCCCTTAATACATCTGACTGGGAGTGTTACGAAGAGGCCCTTAACCTCTTGCTCCTACCTGACACGCAGGCGTCCCATCTAGACATCTGGAAATGCAAATGCGCTACTCTAAATGCTAATAGCACTCGTTAAAACTCAAACGTTCATTAAAATACACATGCAGGGTATTGAATTAAAGCTACACTCGTTGTGAATCCAGGCAACAAGTAAGATTTTTAAAATGCTTTTCGGCGAAAGCATGAGAAGCTATTATCTGATAGCATGTAACACCCCAAAAGACCCGCAGCGGACGTAAACAAAATAATTAGTATAGTCGGCGCTACACAAACTGCACAAATAAAATATAAAACATTCATTACCTTTGACCATCATCTTTGTTGGCACTCCTAGATGTCCCATAATCACTATTGGGTCTTTTTTTCCGATTAAATCGGTCCATATATAACCTAGATATCGATCTATGAAGACTGTGTGATCAAGAAAAAAAATTGCGTTTTATAACGTAACGTCGTTTTTTTAAATTAAAAAAGTCGACGATAAACTTTCACAAAACACTTCGAAATACTTTTGTAATGCAACTTTAGGTATTAGTAAACGTTAATAAGCGATCAAATTGATCACGAGGCGATGTATATTCAATAGCTGTACGACTGGAAATAATGTCCGGGTAAATCTCAACCAAAATATCCGGTCGGAGACCTGAAGAAATGGGCTGTCTCTTCTTCGTTTGACCAAGAAACAAAGCCTAGGCAAATGACAAGACTGTTGACATCGTGTGGAAGCTGTAGGAATTGCAATCTCGGCTCCAGGTCATTTGCTTTCCCATAGACAACACAGGCAAGTGGCGCATTGATATATTTTCCAATTTTCAGTGATCAGATTTTCCTGCGCTTTTCGATGAAACGCACGTTCTGTTAGTCACAGCCGTGATTTAACCAGTTTTATAAACGTCTGAGTGTTTTCTATCCACACATACTAATCATATGCATATACTATATTCCTGGCATGAGTAGCAGGGCGCTGAAATGTTACGCGATTTTTTACAGAATGTTCGAAAAAGTAGAGGGTCGACTTAAGAGGTTAATACAACTGACTGGAGGTGTTATGAAGAGGCCCTTAATACAACTGACTGGAGGTGTTATGAAGAGGCCCTTAATACAACTGACTGGAGGTGTTACGAAGAGGCCCTTAATACAACTGACTGGAGGTGTTACGAAGAGGCCCTTAGTACATCTGACTGGAGGTGTTACGAAGAGGCCCTTAATACAACTGACTGGTGGTGTTACGAAGAGGCCCTTAATACAACTGACTGGAGGTGTTACGAAGAGGCCCTTAATACAACTGACTGGAGGTGTTACGAAGAGGCCCTTAATACAACTGACTGGTGGTGTTACGAAGAGGCCCTTAACACAACTGACTGGAGGTCAGGTGTTACGAAGAGGCGCTTAGTACAACTGACTGGAGGTGTTACGAAGAGGCCCTTAATACAACTGACTGGAGGTCAGGTGTTACGAAGAGGCCCTTAACACAACTGACTGGAGGTCAGGTGTTACGAAGAGGCCCCTGCAGAAGATGTAGCTAGACTCTTTGTATTTAATGTCGCGTTACCACAGAAGATGTAGCTAGACTCTTTGTGCCTGATATTGTATTACCACAAAAGATGTAGCTAGACTCTTGGTATACTATATTGTGTTACCACAGAAGGAGTAGCTAGACTCTTTGTATACTATATTGTGTTACCACAGAAGTTGTAGCCAGACTCCTTCTATTTAATGTTGTGTTACTACAGAAGGAGTAGCTAGACTATTTGTGCCTGATATTGTGTTACCACAGGAGGAGTAGCTAGACTCTTTGTGCCTGATATTGTGTTACCACAGGAGGAGTAGCTAGACTCTTTGTGCCTGATATTGTGTTACCACAGAAGGAGTAGCTAGACTCTTTGTATACTATATTGTGTTACCACATAAGTTGTAGCCAGACTCCTTCTATTTAATGTTGTGTTACTACAGAAGGAGTAGCTAGACTATTTGTGCCTGATATTGTGTTACCACAGGAGGAGTAGCTAGACTCTTTGTGCCTGATATTGTGTTACCACAGGAGGAGTAGCTAGACTCTTTGTGCCTGATATTGTGTTACCACAGGAGGAGTAGCTAGACTCTTTGTGCCTGATATTGTGTTACCACAGAAGTTGTAGCCAGACTCCTTCTATTTAATGTTGTGTTACTACAGAAGGAGTAGCTAGACTATTTGTACACTATATTGTGTTACCACAGAAGGTGCAGCTAGACTCTTTGCGCTGACGGACAGAGGAGCACAAGGCCAGAGACAATGAATGCGGCCGCAGACACAAAGCAGCCGCTTATTAGGAAGAAAAACATCCAGTTCATGTCTTACAGGGAAATGTGTAACCACTGCAGTCTAAAACCAACCGTGTTTTCTACTGAAGCAGGTGCTGTATTTCTACAGCTTGAGGGCTGAGACCAGTCAGTAGATATAACACCATTCAGTATATATAACACCATTCAGTAGATACAACACCATTCAGTAGATATATCACCATTCAGTAGATACAACATAATTCAGTAGATATATCACCATTCAGTAGATATATCACCATTCAGTAGATATATCACCATTCAGTAGATATATCACCATTCAGTAGATATATCACCATTCAGTAGATATATCACCATTCAGTAGATATAACACCATTCAGTAGATATATCACCATTCAGTAGATATATCACCATTCAGTAGATATATCACCATTCAGTAGATATATCACCATTCAGTAGATATAACACCATTCAGTAGATATAACACCATTCAGTAGATATATCACCATTCAGTATATATAACACCATTCAGTAGATATAACACCATTCAGTAGATATATCACCATTCAGTAGATATATCACCATTCAGTAGATATATCACCATTCAGTAGATATATCACCATTCAGTAGATATATCACCATTCAGTAGATATAACACCATTCAGTAGATATATCACCATTCAGTAGATACAACATAATTCAGTATATATAACACCATTCAGTAGATATAACACCATTCAGTAGAATATATCACCATTCAGTAGATATAACACCATTCAGTAGATATATCACCATTCAGTAGATATAACACCATTCAGTAGATATATCACCATTCAGTAGATACAACATAATTCAGTATATATAACACCATTCAGTAGATATAACACCATTCAGTAGAATATATCACCATTCAGTAGATATAACACCATTCAGTAGATATATCACCATTCAGTAGATACAACATAATTCAGTAGATATATCACATTCAGTAGATTCATTAGATATATCACCATTCAGATATATCACCATTCAGTATATATCACCATTCAGTAGATATAACACCATTCAGTAGATATATCACCATTCAGTAGATATATCACCATTCAGTAGATATATCACCATTCAGTAGATATATCACCATTCAGTAGATATAACACCATTCAGTAGATATATCACCATTCAGTAGATATATCACCATTCAGTAGATATAACACCATTCAGTAGATATACACCATTCAGTAGATATATCACCATTCAGTAGATATATCACCATTCAGTAGATATATCACCATTCAGTAGATATATCACCATTCAGTATATATCACCATTCAGTAGATACAACATAATTCAATATATCACCATTCAGTAGATATAACACCATTCAGTAGATATATCACCATTCAGTAGATATAACACCATTCAGTAGATATATCACCATTCAGTAGATATAACACCATTCAGTAGATATATCACCATTCAGTAGATACAACATAATTCAGTATATATAACACCATTCAGTAGATATAACACCATTCAGTAGATATATATCACCATTCAGTAGATATAACACCATTCAGTAGATATATCACCATTCAGTAGATATAACATAATTCAGTAGATATATCACCATTCATTAGATATATCACCATTCAGTAGATATATCACCATTCAGTAGATATATCACCATTCAGTAGATACAACATAATTCAGTAGATATATCACCATTCATTAGATATAT
The DNA here is from genome assembly GCF_021184085.1 of Oncorhynchus gorbuscha. NCBI lineage: Eukaryota > Metazoa > Chordata > Actinopteri > Salmoniformes > Salmonidae > Oncorhynchus > Oncorhynchus gorbuscha. Next base: position 78,477 of record NW_025746479.1, read on the forward strand.
CACCATTCAGTAGATACAACACCATTCAGTAGATATATCACCATTCAGTAGATATATCACCATTCAGTATATATATCACCATTCAGTAGATATATCACCATTCAGTAGATATAACACCATTCAGTAGATATATCACCATTCAGTAGATACAACATAATTCAGTATATATAACACCATTCAGTAGATATAACACCATTCAGTAGATATATCACCATTCAGTAGATATATCACCATTCAGTAGATATATCACCATTCAGTATATACAACATAATTCAGTATATATAACACCATTCAGTAGATATAACACCATTCAGTAGATATATCACCATTCAGTAGATATATCACCATTCAGTAGATATATCACCATTCAGTAGATACAACATAATTCAGTATATATATCACCATTCAGTATATATATCACCATTCAGTATATATATCACCATTCAGTAGATATATCACCATTCAGTAGATATATCACCATTCAGTAGATACAACATAATTCAGTATATATAACACCATTCAGTAGATATAACACCATTCAGTAGATATATCACCATTCAGTAGATATAACACCATTCAGTAGAATATAACACCATTCAGTAGATATATCACCATTCAGTAGATATATCACCATTCAGTAGATATATCACCATTCAGTAGATACAACACCATTCAGTAGATATAACACCATTCAGTATATATAACACCATTCAGTAGATATATCACCATTCAGTAGATATATCACCATTCAGTAGATATATCACCATTCAGTAGATATATCACCATTCAGTAGAAAAATCACCATTCAGTAGATATAACACCATTCAGTAGATATATCACCATTCAGTAGATATATCACCATTCAGTAGATATATCACCATTCAGTAGATATATCACCATTCAGTAGATATAACACCATTCAGTAGATATATCACCATTCAGTAGATATATCACCATTCAGTATATATAACACCATTCAGTAGATATAACACCATTCAGTAGATATATCACCATTCAGTAGATATATCACCATTCAGTAGATATATCACCATTCAGTAGATATATCACCATTCAGTAGATATATCACCATTCAGTAGATATAACACCATTCAGTAGATATATCACCATTCAGTAGATACAACATAATTCAGTATATATAACACCATTCAGTAGATATAACACCATTCAGTAGAATATATCACCATTCAGTAGATATAACACCATTCAGTAGATATATCACCATTCAGTAGATATAACACCATTCAGTAGATATATCACCATTCAGTAGATACAACATAATTCAGTATATATAACACCATTCAGTAGATATAACACCATTCAGTAGAATATATCACCATTCAGTAGATATAACACCATTCAGTAGATATATCACCATTCAGTAGATACAACATAATTCAGTAGATATATCACCATTCATTAGATATATCACCATTCAGTAGATATATCACCATTCAGTAGATATAACACCATTCAGTAGATATATCACCATTCAGTAGATATATCACCATTCAGTAGATATATCACCATTCAGTAGATATATCACCATTCAGTAGATATAACACCATTCAGTAGATATATCACCATTCAGTAGATATATCACCATTCAGTATATATAACACCATTCAGTAGATATAACACCATTCAGTAGATATATCACCATTCAGTAGATATATCACCATTCAGTAGATATATCACCATTCAGTAGATATATCACCATTCAGTAGATATATCACCATTCAGTAGATATAACACCATTCAGTAGATATATCACCATTCAGTAGATACAACATAATTCAGTATATATAACACCATTCAGTAGATATAACACCATTCAGTAGAATATATCACCATTCAGTAGATATAACACCATTCAGTAGATATATCACCATTCAGTAGATATAACACCATTCAGTAGATATATCACCATTCAGTAGATACAACATAATTCAGTATATATAACACCATTCAGTAGATATAACACCATTCAGTAGAATATATCACCATTCAGTAGATATAACACCATTCAGTAGATATATCACCATTCAGTAGATACAACATAATTCAGTAGATATATCACCATTCATTAGATATATCACCATTCAGTAGATATATCACCATTCAGTAGATATATCACCATTCAGTAGATACAACATAATTCAGTAGATATATCACCATTCATTAGATATATCACCATTCAGTAGATACAACACCATTCAGTAGATATATCACCATTCAGTAGATATATCACCATTCAGTATATATATCACCATTCAGTAGATATATCACCATTCAGTAGATATAACACCATTCAGTAGATATATCACCATTCAGTAGATACAACATAATTCAGTATATATAACACCATTCAGTAGATATAACACCATTCAGTAGATATATCACCATTCAGTAGATATATCACCATTCAGTAGATATATCACCATTCAGTATATACAACATAATTCAGTATATATAACACCATTCAGTAGATATAACACCATTCAGTAGATATATCACCATTCAGTAGATATATCACCATTCAGTAGATATATCACCATTCAGTAGATACAACATAATTCAGTATATATATCACCATTCAGTATATATATCACCATTCAGTATATATATCACCATTCAGTAGATATATCACCATTCAGTAGATATATCACCATTCAGTAGATATATCACCATTCAGTAGATACAACATAATTCAGTATATATAACACCATTCAGTAGATATAACACCATTCAGTAGATATATCACCATTCAGTAGATATAACACCATTCAGTAGAATATAACACCATTCAGTAGATATATCACCATTCAGTAGATATATCACCATTCAGTAGATACAACACCATTCAGTAGATACAACACCATTCAGTATATATAACACCATTCAGTAGATATATCACCATTCAGTAGATATATCACCATTCAGTAGAATATACTACTACAGTAGAACGACAGATTTGTACCTCGTCAGCTCGGGGGTTTGAACTCGCAACCTTCCGGTTACTTGTCTAACCACTAGGCTACGCTGCCGCCCCTATCATACTACTATGACTGACCCTGTAAAACAATACCTACTATGACTGACCCTGTAAAACAACACCTATCATACTACTATGACTGACCCTGTAAAACAACACCTATCATACTACTATGACTGACCCTGTAAAACAACACCTATCATACTACTATGACTGACCCTGTAGAACAACACCTATCATACTACTATGACTGACCCTGTACAACAACACCTATCATACTACTATGACTGACCCTGTACAACAACACCTATCCAGTGTGACAATACAACACATTTATTTAAGATCATTCTTCCCCACAGACTCCTTAATCAGTAGTAGGGTGCTGTTTGTCAGACTCCTTATTAATCAGTGGTAGGGTGCTGTTTGTCAGACTCCTTATTAGTAGTAGGGTGCTGTTTGTCAGACTCCATAATTAATCAGTAGTAGGGTGCTGTTTGTCAGACTCCTTAATCAGTAGTAGGGTGCTGTTTGTCAGACTCCTTAATCAGTAGTAGGGTGCTGTTTGTCAGACTCCTTAATCAGTGGTAGGGTGCTGTTTGTCAGACTCCTTATTAATCAGTAGTAGGGTGCTGTTTGTCAGACTCCTTAATCAGTGGTAGGGTGCTGTTTGTCAGACTCCTTATTAGTGGTAGGGTGCTGTTTGTCAGACTCCTTAATCAGTAGTAGGGTGCTGTTTGTCAGACTCCTTATTAATCAGTGGTAGGGTGCTGTTTGTCAGACTCCTTATTAATCAGTAGTAAGGTGCTGTTTGTCAGACTCCTTAATCAGTAGCAGGGTTGCAAAGTGAGGGTATATCACTGAGTAAACTACCAGGATTTTGATAGCTTTCAAATTGTTATTTTATACGGAAGAAAAATATAAACGCAACATGTAAAGTGTTGGTCCTATTTTTCATGAACTGAAAAAAAAAGATCCCAGAAATGTTCCATCCGCACATAAAGGGTATTTCTCTCATATTTTGTGCACAAATTTGTTTACATCCCTGTTTGTGAGCATTTCTCCTTTGCCAAGATAATCCATCCACCTGACCGGTGTGGCATATTGAGATGATTAAACAGCATGGCCATTACATAGGTGCACCTTGTGCTGGGGACAATAAAAGGCCACTCTAAAATGTGCAGTTTTGTCACACAACACAATGCCACAGATTTCTCAAGTTTTGAGGGAGCATACAATTGGCATGATGACTGCAGGAATGTCCTCCAGAGCTGTTGCCGGAGAATTTAATGTTAATTTCTCTACCATAAGCCATCTCCAACATTGTTTTAGAGAATTTGGCAGTACATCCAACAGCAGACCTTATATCCTTATGTACATATTCTTTATCCCCTTACACTGTGTATAAGACAGTAGTTTTGGAATTGTTAGTTAGATTACTTGTTGGTTATCACTGCATTGTCGGAACTAGAAGCACAAGCATTTCGCTACACTCGCATTAATATCTGCTAACCATGTGTATGTGACAAATAAAATTTGATTTGATTTGATTTGACATGTAACCACGCTAAACCAGGACCTTCACATCCGGCTTCTTCACCTGCAGGATGGTCTGAGACCAGCTACCTAGACAGCTGAAACTGTGGGATGGTCTGAGACCAGCTACCTAGACAGCTGATGAAACTGTGGGATGGTCTGAGACCAGCTACCTAGACAGCTGATGAAACTGTGGGATGGTCTGAGACCAGCTACCCAGACAGCTGATGAAACTGTGGGATGGTCTGAGACCAGCTACCCGGACAGCTGATGAAACTGTGGGATGGTCTGAGACCAGCTACCCAGACAGCTGATGAAACTGTGGGATGGTCTGAGACCAGCTACCCGGACAGCTGATGAAACTGTGGGATGGTCTGAGACCAGCTACCCGGACAGCTGATGAAACTGTGGGATGGTCTGAGACCAGCTACCCGGACAGCTGATGAAACTGTGGGATGGTCTGAGACCAGCTACCCGGACAGCTGATGAAACTGTGGGATGGTCTGAGACCAGCTACCCGGACAGCTGATGAAACTGTGGGATGGTCTGAGACCAGCTACCCGGACAGCTGATGAAACTGTGGGATGGTCTGAGACCAGCTACCCGGACAGCTGATGAAACTGTGGGATGGTCTGAGACCAGCTACCCGGACAGCTGATGAAACTGTGGGTTTCCACAATGAAGACTGTCTGTCCAAACCACCAGAAACCGTCTGGGAACCGTCTCAGGGAACCGTCTCAGGGAACCGTCTCAGGGAACCGTCTCAGAAGGACAATCTGCATGCTTGTCGTTCTCACCAGGGCTGGACTCCACTGCAGTTTGGCTTCATAATGGACATCAGTGGGAAAATGCTCATCTTTCACGGCCACTGGAAGAAGTGTGCTCTTCACTGATGAAGCTTCAACTGTTCTGGAGAGATGGCCGACAGTGTTTATGGCGCTCTGTTGGTGAGCGGTTTGCTGATATAAATGTGAGTGCCCCATGTCGGTGGGGTTATGGTGAGGGCAGGCATAAGCTACGGACAACAAACACAACTGCATTTTATTGATAGCCATTTTAATGCACAGAGATACCGTGATGAGATCCTGAGGCCCATTGTCGTGCCATTCATCCACCACCATTCACCTCATGTTTCAGCATGATAATGCACGGCCCCATGTCGCGAGGATCTGTACACAATTCCTGGAAGCTGAACATGTCCCAGTTTTTCCATCGCCTGCATACTGACCAGACATGTCACACGTTGAGCATGTTTGGGATGCTCTGGATTGACCACGACAGCGTGTTCCAGTTCCCGCCAATATCCAGCAATTTCACACAGCCATTGAAGAGGATTGGGATAACATTACACAGGCCACAATCATCAGTCTGATCAACTGTATGTGTCCACAGGCCACAATCATCAGTCTGATCAACTGTATGTGTCCACAGGCCACAATCATCAGTCTGATCAACTGTATGTGTCCACAGGCCACAATCATCAGTCTGATCAACTGTATGTGTCACGCTGCATGAGGCATATGTCACACCATCTGATCCACAACCCCATTTTTTATTAAGTTATCTGTGACCAACAGATGCATATCTGTATTCCAAGTCATGTGAAATCTATAGATTAGGGCTTCATTTAATTATTTCAATTGATTTATTTCCTTATATGAACTGTAACTCAGTAAAATCTTTGAAATTGTTGCATGTTGCGTTTACATATATATTTTTTTCTGTGTATTTTGTAAGATGACATCCAGTGGCCCTTTGGGTACTTCAGATTCTCAAAATTGTCTGTAATTATACAGTTTTTGTTTTAAATCACAAAGCTGTAAAACATAATTTAAACCAATGGTATTCAATAAGAGGGTTTCAGCATGAAATAGCGTTTATATATTTTTTACACACTTATTTTACTCCGCCGATAGTATTTGTTGTAAAAGGTTTTTAATTGGCAGTTGTAAAAAAAAAAGTTTTAAAAAATGTTGTTAAATAATGCCCTTGTTGATTAGATTAGTGGTGTGGGGGCTGTGCTTTGGCAAAGTGGGTGGGGTTATATCCTTCCTGTTTGGCCCTGTCCGGGGGTGTCCTCGGATGTGTCTCCTGACCCCTCCTGTCTCAGCCTCCAGTATTTATGCTGCAGTAGTTTATGTGTCGGGGGGCTAGGGTCAGTTTGTTTATCTGGAGTACTTCTCCTGTCCTATTCAGGTGTCCTGTGTGAATCTAAGTGTGCGTTCTCTAATTCTCTCCTTCTCTCTTTCTTTTCTCTCTCTCGGAGGACCTGAGCCCTAGGACCATGCCCCAGGACTACCTGACATGATGACTCCTTACTGTCCCCAGTCCACCTGGCCATGCTGCTGCTCCAGTTTCAACTGGCCTGGGCCCTAGGACCATGTCCCAGGACTACCTGACATGAGGACTCCTTGCTGTCCCCAGTCCACCTGGCCATGCTGCTGCTCCAGTTTCAACTGGCCTGGGCCCTAGGACCATGTCCCAGGACTACCTGACATGAGGACTCCTTGCTGTCCCCAGTCCACCTGGCCATGCTGCTGCTCCAGTTTCAACTGGCCTGGGCCCTAGGACCATGTCCCAGGACTACCTGACATGAGGACTCCTTGCTGTCCCCAGTCCACCTGGCCATGCTCCTGCTCCAGTTTCAACTGTTCTGCCTTACTATTATTCAACCATGCTGGTCATTTATGAACATTTGAACATCTTGGCCACGTTCTGTTATAATCTCCACCCGGCACAGCCAGAAGAGGACTGGCCACCCCACATATGCTCTCTCTAATTCTCTCTTTCTTTCTCTCTCTCGGAGGACCTGAGCCCTAGGACCGTGCCCCAGGACTACCTGACATGATGGCTCCTTGCTGTCCCCAGTCCACCTGACTGTGCTGCTGCTCCAGTTTCAACTGTTCTGCCTTATTATTATTTGACCATGCTGGTCATTTATGAACATTTGAACATCTTGGTCCTGTTCTGTTATAATCTCTACCCGGCACAGCCAGAAGAGGACTGGCCACCCACATAGCCCGGTTCCTCTCTAGGTTTCTTCCTAGGTTTTGGCCTTTCTAGGGAGTTTTTCCTAGCCACCGTGCTTTTACACCTGCATTGTTTGCTGTTTGGGGTTTTAGGCTGGGTTTCTGTACAGCACTTTGAGATATCAGCTGATGTACGAAGGGCTATATAAATAAATTTGATTTGATTAGATGCTTTTATATATATATATATATTAATGAGGCTGTTTTCTCTTGAACAATCTATTGTATCTACTGGGATACCATGGACAATACGGACACAGATCTACACAATTACAACAATATATATTCATCTTTTTATTTTTCAGTATGAAATACCAAAGTTACCATAGATGAACCGTTAATTACCGAAATGAGAGAAGATTCAGTAGTGAAGTATATTTTAGTCGTATTTAAATGTCTGCTGTTTTATCTTCAGTGTTCATTAGCTGCTGTTGGCCTAACGAGGCTGTTCTCACTACAGGCCTGCTGGTGGACTAATGAGGCTGTTGCACATTATCAAAGGAGCTGTGACATCACTCAACAATGGAAACCAAAATAAACATCGGCTGACATCAACTACAATGTCAAAACAGTGTACCAGTATTTTTGTGTGCTTTCCCTAATTAAAGCTTATCAAACCAATGACAGCATAAGGCCTGGACTGCATCTGTGTGTGTTTTTGTGTGTCTCCATATGTCTCCATGTGTCTCTGTGTGTCTCAATATGTCTCCATGTTTCTCCATGTGTCTCCATGTTTCTCCATATGTCTCCATATGTCTCCGTGTGTCTCCATGTGTCTCCATATGTCTCCATGTGTCTCAATGTCTCCATGTGTCTCAATATGTCTCCATGTGTCTCCATATGTCTCCATGTGTCTCCATATGTCTCCATGTGTCTCCATATGTCTCTATGTGTCTCTGTGTGTCTCCATATGTCTCCATGTGTCTCCATATGTCTCCGTGTGTCTCCATATGTCTCCATATGTCTCTGTGTGTCTCCGTGTGTCTCCGTGTGTCTCCATGTGTCTCTCTGTGTGTCTCCATGTGTCTCCATATGTCTCTGTGTGTCTCCATGTGTCTCCATATGTCTCCATGTGTCTCCATATGTCTCAATATGTCTCTGTGTGTCTCTGTATGTCTCCATATGTCTCTGTATGTCTCCATATGTCTCCATGTGTCTCAATATCTCTCCATGTGTCTCAATATGTCTCCATGTGTCTCCATATGTCTCCATGTGTCTCAATATGTCTCCATGTGTCTCAATATGTCTCCATGTGTCTCAATATGTCTCTGTGTGTCTCCATATGTCTCCATGTGTCTCCATATGTCTCTGTATGTCTCCATATGTCTCTGTATGTCTCCATGTGTCTCAATGTGTCTCCGTGTGTCTCTGTGTGTCTCCATGTGTCTCCATATGTCTCCGTGTGTCTCCATGTGTCTCAATATGTCTCCATGTGTCTCCATATGTCTCCATGTGTCTCAATATGTCTCCATGTGTCTCAATATGTCTCTGTGTGTCTCTGTATGTCTCCATGTGTCTCAATATCTCTCTGTGTGTCTCTGTATGTCTCCATATGTCTCTGTATGTCTCCATATGTCTCCGTGTGTCTCCATGTGTCTCCATATGTCTCAATGTGTCTCCATGTGTCTCAATGTGTCTCCATGTCTATGTGTCTCCATATGTCTTCGTGTGTCTCCATGTGTCTCAATGTATCTCCATGTGTCTCCATATGTCTCCATGTGTCTCCATATGTCTCCATGTCTATGTGTCTCAATATGTCTCTGTGTGTCTCTGTATGTCTCCATGTCTATGTGTCTCCATATGTCTCCGTGTGTCTCCATGTGTCTCAATGTGTCTCCATATGTCTCAATGTGTCTCCATGTCTATGTGTCTCCATGTCTATGTGTCTCCATATGTCTCCATGTGTCTCCATGTCTATGTGTCTCCATACGTCTCTGTGTGTCTCCATGTGTCTCAATGTGTCTCAATATGTCTCAATGTGTCTCCATTTCTATGTGTCTCCATATGTCTCCATGTGTCTCCATGTCTATGTGTCTCCATATGTCTCCATGTGTCTCCATGTCTATGTGTCTCCATATGTCTCCGTGTGTCTCCATGTGTCTCAATGTGTCTCCATGTCTATGTGTCTCCATATGTCTCCGTGTGTCTCCATATGTCTCCATGTGTCTCCATGTCTATGTGTCTCCATATGTCTCCGTGTGTCTCCATATGTCTCCATGTGTCTCCATGTCTATGTGTCTCCATGTGTCTCCATGTCTATGTGTCTCCATGTCTATGTGTCTCCATGTGTGTCTATGTGTCTCCATGTCTATGTGTCTCCATGTGTGTCTATGTGTCTCCATGTGTGTCTATGTGTCTCCATGTGTCTCCATGTGTGTCTATGTGTCTCCATATGTCTCCATGTGTGTCTATGTTTCTCCATGTGTCTCCATGTGTGTCTATGTGTCTCCATATGTCTCCATGTGTGTCTATGTGTCTCCATATGTCTCCATGTGTGTCTATGTGTCTCCATATGTCTCCATGTGTCTCATATGTCTCCATGTCTATGTGTCTCCATGTGTCTCCATGTGTGTCTATGTGTCTCCATATGTCTCCATGTGTGTCTATGTGTCTCCATATGTCTCCATGTGTGTCTATGTGTCTCCATATGTCTCCATGTGTGTCTATGTGTCTCCATATGTCTCCATGTGTGTCTATGTGTCTCCATATGTCTCCATGTGTGTCTATGTGTCTCCATATGTCTCCATGTGTGTCTATGTGTCTCCATGTGTGTCTATGTGTCTCCATATGTCTCCATGTGTGTCTATGTGTCTCCATATGTCTCCATGTGTCTCCATATGTCTCCATGTGTGTCTATGTGTCTCCATGTGTGTCTATGTGTCTCCATATGTCTCCATGTGTGTCTATGTGTCTCCATGTGTGTCTATGTGTCTCCCATATGTCTCCATGTGTGTCTATGTGTCTCCATATGTCTCCATGTGTCTATGTGTCTCCATGTGTCTCCATGTGTGTCTATGTGTCTCCATGTGTCTCCATGTGTCTATGTGTCTCCATATGTCTCCATGTGTGTCTATGTGTCTCCATGTGTCTCCATGTGTCTCCATGTCTATGTGTCTCCATGTGTGTCTATGTGTCTCCATGTGTCTCCATGTCTATGTGTCTCCATGTGTCTCCATGTGTGTCTATGTGTCTCCATATGTCTCCATGTGTGTCTATGTGTCTCCATATGTCTCCGTGTGTGTGTCTATGTGTCTCCATATGTCTCCATGTGTCTATGTGTCTCCATATGTCTCCATGTGTGTCTATGTGTCTCCATGTCTATGTGTCTCCATGTGTGTCTATGTGTCTCCATGTCTATGTGTCTCCATGTGTGTCTATGTGTCTCCATGTGTGTCTATGTGTCTCCATGTGTGTCTATGTGTCTCCATGTCTATGTGTCTCCATGTCTATGTGTCTCCATGTGTGTCTCCATGTGTGTCTATGTGTCTCCATGTGTGTCTATGTGTCTCCATGTGTGTCTATGTGTCTCCATGTGTCTCCATGTGTGTCTATGTGTCTCCATATGTCTCCATGTCTATGTGTCTCCATGTGTATGTGTCTCCAAGTGTCTCCATGTGTGTCTATGTGTCTCCATATGTCTCCATGTCTATGTGTCTCCATGTGTGTCTATGTGTCTCCATGTGTGTCTATGTGTCTCCATGTGTGTCTATGTGTCTCCATGTCTATGTGTCTCCATGTCTATGTGTCTCCATGTCTATGTGTCTCCATGTCTATGTGTCTCCATGTGTGTCTATGTGTGTCTATGTGTCTCCATGTGTGTCTATGTGTCTCCATGTCTATGTGTCTCCATGTCTATGTGTCTCCATGTCTATGTGTCTCCATGTGTGTCTGTGTCTCCATGTGTGTCTATGTGTCTCCATGTTTGTCTATGTGTCTCCATGTGTGTCTATGTGTCTCCATGTGTGTCTATGTGTCTCCATGTGTGTCTATGTGTCTCCATGTGTGTCTGTGTCTCCATGTCTATGTGTCTCCATGTGTGTCTATGTGTCTCCATGTCTATGTGTCTCCATGTGTGTCTATGTGTCTCCATGTCTATGTGTCTCCATGTCTATGTGTCTCCATGTGTGTCTATGTGTCTCCATGTGTGTCTGTGTCTCCATGTGTGTCTGTGTCTCCATGTGTGTCTGTGTCACGCCCCTGGCCTTAGTATTCTGTGTTTTCGTTAGTATTTGGTGAGGCCAGGGTGTGACCTGGGGATTTATGTGGTTTGTTTTGTCTGGGGTTGTTTGTAGTAATGGGATTGTGGTTAGAGTAGTACTCTAGGTAAGTCTATGGTTGCCTAGAGTGGTTCTCAATCAGAGGCAGGTGTTTATCGTTGTCTCTGATTGGGAACCATATTTAGGCAGCCATATTCTTTAGGTCTCGTGTGGGTGATTGTTCCTGTCTTTGTGTTTGTGGCACCAGATAGGACTGTTTTTTTTTTCCCCCACGTTTCTTGTTTTGTAGATTGTTGTACTTTCATCTTTAGAAAAGATGTACAAAACTAACCACGTTGCATTTTGGTCCGCCTCTCTTTCCCCAGAAGAAAACCGTTATAGTCTGTGTCTCTATGTCTCCATATGTGTCTCCATGTCCATGTGTCTCCATGTCTATGTGTCTCCATGTGTCTCCATGTATGAGCCTGTGTATGTGTATGAGTGTGTGTGTTTCACACAATCTTAACAATCACGTGGAACCACCTCTATTCCTTGACCAGGCAGCAGAAACACTCATGACTACCAGGTTCCATGTAATATCTCCTGGTCCTGATATAAACCAGCGTTTCACACCCCCACCTCCCCTAATGGGCAGCCCCCCCACCTGCCCCTCTAGGAGGTATAGTACTGGTATAAATGACTGTCTCTCTTCTAGGAGGTATAGTACTGGTATGAATGACTGTCCTCTCTTCTAGGAGGTATAGTACTGGTATGAATGACTGTTCTCTCTTCAAGGAGGTATAGTACTGGTATGAATGACTGTCCTCTCTTCTAGGAGGTATAGTACTGGTATGAATGACTGTTCTCTCCTCTAGGAGGTATAGTACTGGTATGATTGACTGTCCTGGTATGAATGACTGTTCTCTCTTCTAGGAGGTATAGTACTGGTATGAATGACTGTTCTCTCTTCTAGGAGGTATAGTACTGGTATGAATGACTGTTCTCTCTTCTAGGAGGTATAGTACTGGTATGAATGACTGTTCTCTCTTCTAGGAGGTATAGTACTGGTATTCTAGGAGGTACAGTACTGGTATGAATGACTGTTCTCTCCTCTAGGAGGTATAGTACTGGTATGAATGACTGTTCTCTCCTCTAGGAGGTATAGTACTGTATGAATGACTGTTTTCTCTTCTAGGAGGTATAGTACTGGTATGAATGACTGTTCTCTCTTCTAGGAGGTATAGTACTGGTATGAATGACTGTTCTCTCTTCTAGGAGGTATAGTACTGGTATGAATGACTGTTTTCTCTTCTAGGAGGTATAGTACTGGTATGAATGACTGTTCTCTCTTCTAGGAGGTATAGTACTGGTATGAATGACTGTTCTCTCTTCTAGGAGGTATAGTACTGGTATGAATGACTGTTCTCTCTTCTAGGAGGTATAGTACTGGTATGAATGACTGTTTTCTCTTCTATGAGTTATAGTACTGGTATGAATGACTGTTCTCTCTTCTAGAGGTATAGTACTGGTATGAATGACTGTTTTCTCTTCTAGGAGGTATAGTACTGGTATGAATGACTGTTCTCTCTTCTAGGAGGTATAGTACTGGTATTCTAGAAGGTACAGTACTGGTATGAATGACTGTTCTCTCTAGGAGGTATAGTACTGGTATGAATGACTGTTCTCTCCTCTAGGAGGTATAGTACTGTATGAATGACTGTTTTCTCTTCTAGGAGGTATAGTACTGGTATGAATGACTGTTCTCTCTTCTAGGAGGTATAGTACTGGTATGAATGACTGTTTCTCTTCTAGGAGGTATAGTACTGGTATGAATGACTGTTCTCTCCTCTAGGAGGTATAGATCTGGTATGAATGACTGTTCTCTCTTCTAGGAGGTATAGTACTGGTATGAATGACTGTTCTGGTATGATTGACTGTCCTGGTATGAATGACTGTTCTCTCTTCTAGGAGGTATAGTACTGGTATGAATGACTGTCCTCTCTTCTAGGAGGTATAGTACTGGTATGAATGACTGTCCTCTCTCTTCTAGGAGGTACTGGTATGAATGACTGTTCTCTCCTCTAGGAGGTATAGTACTGGTATGAATGACTGTTCTCTCCTTCTAGGAGGTATAGTACTGGTATGAATGACTGTTCTCTCTTCTTCTAGGAGGTATAGTACTGGTATGAATGACTGTTCTTCTAGGGATTGACTGTCCTGGTATAAATGACTAGTCTCTCCTCTAGGAGGTATAGTACTGGTATGAATGACTGTTCTCTCTTCTAGGAGGTATAGTACTGGTATGAATGACTGTTTTTCTTCTAGGAGGTATAGTACTGGTATGAATGACTGTTCTCTCCTCTAGGAGGTATAGATCTGGTATGAATGACTGTTCTCTCTTCTAGGAGGTATAGTACTGGTATGAATGACTGTTCTGGTATGATTGACTGTCCTGGTATGAATGACTGTTCTCTCTTCTAGGAGGTATAGTACTGGTATGAATGACTGTTCTCTCTTCTAGGAGGTATAGTACTGGTATGAATGACGGTCCTCTCTTCTAGGAGGTATAGTACTGGTATGAATGACTGTTCTCTCCTCTAGGAGGTATAGTACTGGTATGAATGAATGTTCTCTCCTCTAGGAGGTATAGTACTGGTATGAATGACTGTTTTCTCTTCTAGGAGGTATAGTACTGGTATGAATGACTGTTCTCTCCTCTAGGAGGTATAGTACTGGTATGAATGACTGTTCTCTCCTCTAGGAGGTATAGTACTGGTATGAATGACTGTTCTCTTCTAGGAGGTATAGTACTGGTATAAATGACTGTTCTCTCTTCTAGGAGGTACAGTACTGGTATGAATGACTAGTCTCTCCTCTAGGAGGTATAGTACTGGTATGAATGACTGTTCTCTCTTCTAGGAGGTATAGTACTGGTATGAATGACTGTTTTCTCTTCTAGGAAGTATAGTACTGGTATGAATGACTGGTCTGGTATGAATAACTGTCCTGGTATGAATGACTGGTTTGTATTCCAGTAAGGGGAATGACTGACAGTAATATATCTGTGTGGGTCTGCTGAGTTTGTTCTAGACTGGTGTTCCTGAGAGAAAATGTTCCTTGCATTTTCTAAAATTCAATTTGCTGTTAGTTCTTGTCGCTCCCATGTTCAACACAAATTAAGTCTAAGGCCTCTCCTTCTGGTAATTAAGAACATAAATAGCACTTATTCAGTAGGTTAGAAATGAATGTTAACATCACTTAAAGATGATGTGAAAGAAAGTTATGTTAACCTTCGGGGACATAAGCTGTCAGGTTAATATTGAAACATTATCAGCCCAACTTCTCCTGTTTATAGGCAGCTTATCATTCAGCAGTGGTGGGTAGGCCAAGGTGAACACCCCTCCTCCCTCTCCTTCTGCTCATCATCCGATTAGGATTCATCCCTCCACTCCTGTTTTACTGCGTTCCCTCTCTGCTTTTAGTCTCCCACAGGAACTCTTCCTCTAATCATCGCTGGGGGTTTTTCTTGGCATGGTCCTCTCTCGCTCTCTCGCTCTCTCTCTCCCTCCTCATCCCCATCTCCTCTCCTCTCGCTCTCCCTCCTCTCCTCTTACACAAAATGGGCCCCTACTACTGTTGGACCAGCACTCATGCACTTACTTAGTTTTTAAAAGGTCAGCAATATTTGTCTCCCACAAGCTGTGGTAGCAAAATAGAGGGAGAACGGCTTTGTCTCAAATGGCAAGCTATTCCCAATATATTGCACTATGGGGCCCTGGTCACGAGTAGTGCACTTCAAAGAGAATTGGATGCCAGAAGTACAACACAGCTTGCATAACAACACAACAAATAAATGCTTGGTTGACCCAACTCCTGGGGTGCAGACATTGAGTAACCTAGTTGGTTGTTTTCTTTGAAAAGAGCAGGGTTAGGTTGTTGAACATTTTAATAATATATATAATAATAATAATATATGCCATTTAGCAGACGCTTTTATCCAAAGCGACTTACAGTCATGTTGCATACATTCTACAAATAAATGGGTGGTCCCGGGATTGAGTAACCCAGTTCCTGGCGTTACAAGCGCCAGGGTAGTGGTTGAACATTTACATTTTTCTAGTTCCCAGAAGCTTGCAAATCCCATTATTGGGATGGATACCACCTTATCCTAACATGTCATAAATAAAAGTTAATGTTCTTTGAACAATGTGTCAAATGCTCCACATTTAAAGGAAAACTTGTGATTTGCAGTATGTAGAGAGAGAGAGAGTGAATGACGAACAGGAGTGACATTTACTCTCACGGGTGGCCAATAAGATCTATCTGAAATCCACATTCATAATAGGCTTCGCCTCCTGAAAATTACAAAAAGAATGACATTCAAAATGGCCCAGCTGCTTGGTCAACCAGCATGAAAATAAAACAAATTCCCAACTGATGGTTATTAAATTAATCCATGTTTGGGTGATCCCAACAACCCAACTCATGGACCCCAACTGGCTGAGTCAAAATAACCCAGCATGTGTTATGTACCCAATACCCAGCGCTGGGTTAACAAAGAACACAAAGTGGAGGTTCAATTAACCCCTGTTTCAGAAATCTGAACAATCTTCTTCTTGTTTTTACCTTTACGAAAAAACCCTGGATGGTATGGTAGATACCAGAGGTACATTATCTCTGTTAGTCAGGTAGTCTGTGAACCTGGATGGAGGCCACATTATCTCTGCTAGTCAGGTAGTCTGTGAATCTGGATGGTATGGTAGATACCAGAGGTACATTATCTCTGCTAGTCAGGTAGTCTGTGAACCTGGATGGTATGGTAGATACCAGAGGTACATTATCTCTGTTAGTCAGGTAGTCAGTGAATCTGGATGGAGACCACATTATCTCTGCTAGTCAGGTAGTCTGTGAATCTGGATGGAGACCACATTATCTCTGCTAGTCAGGTAGTCTGTGAATCTAGATGGTATGGTAGATACCAGAGGTACATTATCTCTGCTAGTCACGTAGTCTGTGAATCTGGATGGAGACCACATTATCTCTGCTAGTCAGGTAGTCTGTGAATCTGGATGGAGACCACATTATCTCTGCTAGTCAGGTAGTCTGTGAATATGGATGGAGGCTACATTATCTCTGCTAGTCAGGTAGTCTGTGAATCTGGATGGAGGCTACATTATCTCTGCTAGTCAGGTAGTCTGTGAATCTGGATGGAGGCTACATTATCTCTGCTAGTCAGGTAGTCTGTGAATCTGGATGGAGGCTACATTATCTCTGCTAGTCAGGTAGTCTGTGAATCTGGATGGAGACCACATTATCTCTGCTAGTCAGGTAGTCTGTGAATCTGGATGGAGGCCACATTATCTCTGCTAGTCAGGTAGTCTGTGAATCTGGATGGAGGCCACATTATCTCTGCTAGTCAGGTAGTCTGTGATTCTGGATGGAGACCACATTATCTCTGCTAGTCAGGTAGTCTGTGAATCTGGATGGAAGCATTGGGAAGGGATTGTAATGCAGATGAGCTCTGTCATCTTGGGGCTGTGGCCCAAATGGCACCCTACTCCCTATATTGATCAGGGATCTGGTCACGAGTAGTGCACTATGCAGGAATAGCGTGTCACTTGGGATGCATCATTTGTCTTTCCTGACTGTTTGATGTAATGAATGCAATTAGGAACAGAGAAAAAAACACATTACATTACTGCTCAGTCTACAATCAGAATAAATTACAGCATCAAACACACACACAGCATCAAACAAACTCTCTCTCTCACACACACACACACACACACACACACACACACACACACACACACACACACACACACACACACACACACACACACACACACACACACACACACACACACACACACACACACACACACACACACACACACACACACACACACACACACACACACACACACACACACAGCATGAAACACACATACACACAGCATCAAACACACACACACAGCATCAAACACACATACACACAGCATCAACCACACACACACAGCATCAACCACACACACACACACACACACACACACACACACACACACACACACACACACACACACACACACAGTATCAAACAGACACACAGCATCACACACTAAACGGGCCCTGGGTGATATGAAGTAGATCTTTACCAACAAAACCTTCAAAAATATCAACTCGATAAACACAGGGGTTTATGGGAACAATACAAACAATCATGCTGTGCAGTGACTGTACTTCCCTTTTAAGTGTCCTCTGAGGTCAAAGCAGAACGACCCTGGGCCCTGAACCAAATGGAACCCTGTTCCCTATATATAGTGAACTACTTTAGACCAGTGCCCATAGGCCCCGTTCTAAATGAATCCTCTATATGTATAGGGAATAGGGTGCCATTTGGGATGCAGTCATAGAGCAGACCGCTTACTCCATCCTCCCAGCCCAGGCAATGTGAGTGTGTGAGCATGCAGGCAGGCAGGCAGGCAGGCAGGCAGGCAGGCAGGCAGGCAGGCAGGCAGGCAGGCAGGCAGGCAGGCAGGCAGGCAGGCAGGCAGGCAGGCAGGCAGGCAGGCAGGCAGGCAGGCAGGCAGGCAGGCAGGCAGGCAGGCAGGCAGGCAGGCAGGCAGGCAGGCAGGCAGGCAGGCAGGCAGGCAGGCAGGCAGGCAGGCAGGCAGGCAGGCAGGCAGGCAGGCAGGCAGGCAGGCAGGCAGGCAGGCAGGCAGGCAGGCAGGCAGGCAGGCAGGCAGGCAGGCAGGCAGGCAGGCAGGCAGGCAGGCAGGCAGGCAGGCAGGCAGGCAGGCAGGCATAGGCAGGCAGGCAGGCAGGCAGGCAGGCAGGCAGGCAGGCAGGCAGGCAGGCAGGCAGGCAGGCAGGCAGGCAGGCAGGCAGGCAGGCAGGCAGGCAGGCAGGCAGGCAGGCAGGCAGGCAGGCAGGCAGGCAGGCAGGCAGGCAGGCAGGCAGGCAGGCAGGCAGGCAGGCAGGCAGGCAGGCAGGCAGGCAGGCAGGCAGGATTAAAGAAAGGAAGGCAGGAGGGGAGGGAGGGAGGCGGGAGGAAATAAGGAAGGAAGGAAGGGAGGGAGGCAGGGAGACAGGAGGGAGGGAGGGAGGGAGGGAGTTAGGGGAGGGAGGCAGGAGGAAGGCAGGGGGAGGCAGGTAGGCAGGCAGGCGGGGGAGGGAGGGAGGATTAAAGAAAGGAAGGCAGGAGGGGAGGAAGGGAGGCGGGAGGAAATAAGGAAGGAAGGAAGGAAGGAAGGAAGGAAGGAGGAGGGAGGAGGTAGGGAGGAGGCAGGGAGTTAGGGAGGTAGGGAGGGAGGTAGGTTAGGAGGCAGGGAGTTAGGGAGGAGGGAGGGAGGTAGGGAGGGAGGGAGGCAGGGAGTTAGGGGAGGTAGGAGGGAGGGGAGTGTAGGTAGGAGGCAGGGAGTTAGGGAGGGAGGTAGGAGGCAGGGAGTTAGGGAGGAGGGAGGGAGGTAGGTAGGTTAGGAGGCAGGGAGTTAGGGAGGAGGTAGGGAGGTAGGTAGGTTAGAGGCAGGGAGTTAGGGAGGGAGGAGGCAAGGAGTTAAGGGAGGGAGGAGGTTGGGAGGAGGAGGCAGGAGTTAGGGAGGGAGGGAGGGAGCAGGTAGGCTTTGAGGCGGGGGAGTTAGGGAGGGAAGGCGGAGAGGAGGGATTATAAAGAAGTGTTGTTCTTACACACACAGGCTAGCGGTCTGAATAAAACAGTCTTCCTACACACTCTGACAGGCTAGCGCTCTGACTAAACAGTCTTCCTACACACACAAGCTAGCGGTGAGTGAGTGAGTGAGTGAGTGAGTGAGTGAGTGGTGGTGGTGAGTGAGTGAGTGAGTGAGTGAGTGAGTGAGTGAGAGAGAGAGATTTATGGTTGTGAGGTCTGGGGTCCGCTCACCAACCAAGAATTCACAAAATGGGAAAAACAGCAAATTGAGACTCTGCATTATCAAAATCAGAAAAGAACGGTTAAATTCTACAACCACCTAAAAGGAAGCGATTCCCAAACCTTCCATAACAAAGCCATCACCAACAGAGAGATGAACCTGGAGAAGAGTCCCTAAGCAAGCTGGGCCTGGGGCTCTTTCACAAAACAACAGACCCCACAGAGCCCCAGGACAGCAACACAATTAGACCCAACCAAATCATGAGCAATCAAAAAGATAATTACTTGACACATTGGAAAGAATTAACAAAAAAACTGAGCAAACTAGAATGCTATTTGACCCTAAACAGGAGAGAGAATACCTGACCACTGTGACTGACCTCAACTTAAGGAAAGCTTTGACAATGTACAGACTCAGTGAGCATAGCCTTGCTTTGAGAAACGCTGCTGTAGTCAGACATTTAATTTTTATTTACAATAATGGCCTGCAAAAGGCCTCCTGCTGGGACGAGGCTTGGATTAAAAAATACAATTAAAAAATATAGGACAAACCACACATCACAACAAGAGAGACCTAAGGCGACAACTGCAACTAGCTGCAGCGAACTGAAAAGAGGAGCGACCCAGGGATGTGTGTGCTTTGGGGACCTTTAACAGAATGTGACTGGCAGAACGGGTGTTGTATGCGGAGGACTAGGGCTGCAGTAGGTATCTCAGATAGGGGGGAGTGAGGCCTAAGAAGGTTTTATAAATAAGCATCAATCAGTGGGTCTTGCAACGGGTATACAGAGATGACCAGTTTACAGAGGAGTATAGAGTGCAGTGATGTGTCCTATAAGGAGCATTGGTGGCAAATCTGATGGCCGAATGGTAAAGAACATCTAGCTGATCGAGAGCACCTTACCTGCCGATCTATAAATTATGTCTCTGTAATCTAGCCTGGGTAGGATGGTCATCTGAATCAGGGTTAGTTTGGCAGCTGGTGTTAAAGAGAAGCATTTCACGATAGATGAAACCAAGTCTAGATTTAACTTTAGCCTGCAGCTTTGATATGTGCTGAGAGAAGGACAGTGTACCGTCTAGTCACACTCCCAAGTACTTGTATGAGGTGACTACCTCAAGCTCTAAACCCTCAGTGGTAGTAATAACACCTGTGGGAAGAGGGACATTCTTCTTACCAAATCACATGATCTTTGTATTGGAGGTGTTCAGAACAAGGTTAAGGGCAGAGAAAGTTTGTTGGACACTAACAAAGCTTTGTTGTAATTAACACAAAATTCAGGGAGGGGCCAGATGAGTATACGACTGTATCATCTTCATATAAACGATGAGAGAGCTTCCTACTGCCTGAGATATGTTGTTGATGTAAATTGAGAAGAGCGTGGGGCCTGGGATCGAAGTCGCTCTGGATAAGAGCGTCTGCTAAATGACTTAAATGTAATGTAATGTAATGTACTCTTGGTGACAGGCAGTGGCTGAGACAGCAGATTTTCTGACTTTATACACTGCACTCTTTGAGAGAGGTAGTTAGCAAACCAAGCCAAAGACCCCTCAGAGACACCAATACTCCTTTGCCCACCCACAATAATGGAATGGTCTATCTTATCAAAAGCATTAGCCAAGTAAATACAAATAGCAGCACAACATTGCTTAGAATCAAGGGCAATGGTGACATCATTGAGGACCTTTAAGGTTGCAGTGACACATCCATAACCTGAGCGGAAACCAGATTGCAAACCAGAGAGAATACTATAGACATCAACAAAGCCAGTCAGTTGATTATTGATTATTGATTATTCCAACACATTTGATAAACAGGGCAAAATAGAAATAGGCCCATAACAGTTATGATCAGCTTGATCTCC
>NW_025746479.1:105000-110432 GCF_021184085.1 Oncorhynchus gorbuscha
TAGTAACAGATCATTATACAGTAACCCAGGTAGTAACAGACCATTATACAGTAACCCAGGTAGTAACAGACCATTATACAGTAACCCAGGTAGTAACAGACCATTATACAGTAACCCAGGTAGTAACAAACCATTATACAGTAACCCAGGTAGTAACAGACCATTATACAGTAACCCAGGTAGTAACAGACCATTATACAGTAACCCAGGTAGTAACAGATCATTATACAGTAACCCAGGTAGTAACAGATCATTATACAGTAACCCAGGTAGTAACAGACCATTATACAGGAACCTTTCCACCCAGGAAGATCCTCTAGCTAATTGCTACTTGGAATACACAATACAACACAGTCTGCATGTGAAGATGAGAATGCTTCATATATCAACCATGATCCTAATACTGCTGGCAAAAATAAAAACCTTTCTCGCATGAACTACTATAAAATGCAATGTAGAAAGAAGCCGGTTGTAGTTCAAAGAAAGATTCTGTATTAAATACAATAGAAAACAAAGCTGTTTAAATGTTACCATTCGCACAATACCTCATATTTGCAATTACAATTCACCAATTAGGACACACAGTAACACACTTAGTGAAAGACCTGCTGGTAATAATGATGCCAATAAACCCTCCAGTTTGGACATAACAGCCTTAGTTAAAGACCTGCTGGTAATAATGATGCCAGAAAACCCTGCAGTTGGGTCAATAGACACAGACTTTAAACAACACCAACCTAAAACAGATCAACAGACTGCAGACACACATCCTGGATTAGCTAAACAGAGGTTGTATCTGAAATGGCCCTCTATTCCCTATTTAGTGCACAACTTATCACATGGCCCCCTATTCCCTGCATTACTTTAGACCAGAGCTCTGTGGGCCGTGGTTAAAAGTGGCAATGGGGTGCATTTCAGCCAGGCATCACAGGAGTGGAGACAGGCGAAAGGGCATTGTTTACCTGGGCCAGGTGGAGACAGGCAAAGGGCATCACAGGAGTTTGTTTACCTGGGCCAGGTGGAGACAGGCGAAAGGGGATCACAGGAGTTTGTTTACCTGGGCCAGGTGGAGACAGGCGAAAAGGGCATCTTGATAGGGTGACAGTTGGAACAGGCGGGGGATGGATGAACGAGGGAGAGCAGGAGGAGGGCGAAGGCCCTTGGAGTCTGGAGGGGTCTGTTTACCTGGCTGTCAGGCGGCAGCTGCCAGAGATCCTCTTGGGCATCTTGATAGACACAGTGACAACCTGGAAGAGGCGGAGAGATGGATGAGAGAGAGGAGAGCAGGAGGAGAGAGAGAGAGAGAGAGAGAGAGAGAGAGAGAGAGAGAGAGAGACAGCTGGGAGGGAGGAGGAAAGCAGAGAGGGAGAGAGACTCTCTTGAGAGAGACAGGACAGAGAGGAGAGAGAGAGAGAGAGAGAGAGAGAGAGAGAGAGAGAGAGAGAGGAGAGAGAGAAGAGGGAGGAGAGGGAGAGAGAGAGGGAGAGAGAGAGAGAGAGAGAGAGAGAGAGAGAGAGAGAGAGAGAGAGAGAGAGGGAGAGAGAGAGAGAGAGAGGAGGAGGGAAGGCGAGAGACAGAGAGACAGACAAAGAGAAAGAGACAGTGACAGAAAGAGAGAGAGAGAACAGAAGACAGAGAACAGAGAATTACTAATTGACCCCTTCTCTACCTAACTGTCTCTCTGTCTCTCTGTCTCTCTCTCTCTCTCTCTCTCTCTCTCTCTCTCTCTCTCTCTCTCTCTCTCTCTCTCTGTCTCTCTCTGTTCCCACCATCAAAGGGAGAAAGGTTTAGTCCCAGAATAATGATGATGAGAGATCGACCTATGAGCAGAGGATAATTTCAAAGAGAGGCCAAAACATGCTCGTGACAGTAGAGGTTTAGTTAATAAGTATAATAAGTTAATGAGTTGGTATATTCATATAGTCAGTCATGGGGTTGATGTAGCTTGACAGAATATAACCTGTACGATATCAACATGTCATATTTCAGTTCTCGTCTGCTTCCCCAAATGACACTCTATTTTCAATATAGTGCACTACTTTCGACCATGGCTCATAGGGTTCAGGTCAAAAGTAGTGCACTATATAGGGAATAGGGTACAGTTTGTGAGAGACAAAAAAAACTGGATAAATCATCAGGGTTCTGCGTGCATATTAAAAGGCATTAAAATGGGGTGTGTCACAAACAACACCCTATGCCCTATCACCAGAGCCTATGGACAACATAGGGAACAGGAGCCATTTAGGACACAACCACTGTCTCAGTACTACTGAAGGAATCCTTGTCCTGGATGAAGCATGGCTCTATCTTTGTATGTTGATTTAGATGGCTGCCGTGCCAACACCGTGGCTTTTCATTACCAGGCTCAAGCGTTATGCTGGAGGCCCGTCCCAAATGGAACCCCATTCCCTATGGGGCTCTGGTTAAAATTAGTGCACTATGTAGGGAATAGGGTGCCATTTGAGACCTAGCCAGGGAGTATCAGACAGCAGCTAGCGCCTAGCGCCCAAGCATGATGTGGCGGAGCTTACAACTGGAGCCAGCGAAGGAAGATAATCACAAGTAAGCCTACGCACACATGGAATCTGTGTCCTGTAGGAAGGGTGTTAAACCTCTCTCTCTCTCTCTCTCTCTCTCTCTCTCTCTCTCTCTCTCTCTCTCTCTCTCTCTCTCTCTCTCTCTCTCTCTCTCTCTCTCTCTCTCTCTCTCTCTCTCTCTCTCTCTCTCTCTCTCTCTCTCTCTCTCTCTCTCTCTCTCTCTCTCTCTCTCTCTCTCTCTCTCTCTCTCTCTCTCTCTCTCTCTCTCTCTCTCTCTCTCTCTCTCTCTCTCTCTCTCTCTCTCTCAGGGTGTTAAATCCACCAGAAGCAGTAGCATCTCATTTCTCTCATCTCGCTCTCTCATCTCTCTCTCTCATCTCTCTCATCTCTCTCTCATCTCTGATATCTCTCTCTCAACAGCCAGGCAGCTGCTGAAACATCGGGATTATCAGGATAACACATACATGTACATCAAATGCTAAATGTACTTTAATTTGAATAACAGATTAGGTTACTAGGCTTCAAACCCAGTAGAGCCACCATGACGTGCTGCATCTCAAATCCAAAATTAGTTCTGTTTAAAACATTCACGGCTACGGGCCAAATGTTGCTCATGACGCTGCGGCCAAGTCCTTCTCTCACTGTATAGTGATCATATTGTTCTGTTGCTCATGATGCTGCAGTACGGCAAGTCCTTCTCTCACTGTATAGTGATCATATTGTTCTGTTGCTCATGATGCTGATCAAGTCCTTCTCTCACTGTATAGTGATCATATTGTTCTGTTGCTCATGATGCTGCAGTACGGCCAAGTCCTTCTCTCACTGTATAGTGATCATATTGTTCTGTTGCTCATGATGCTGCTGTCCTTCTCTCACTGTATAGTGATCATAATGTTCTGTTGCTCATGATGCTGCAGTACGGCCAAGTCCCTTCTCTCACTGTATAGTGATCATAATGTTCTGTTGCTCATGATGCTGCAGTACGGTAGAATCCTTCTCTCACTGTATAGTGATCATATTGTTCTGTGTCGCTACCTGGACAGTTGTGTTACTCTCACTCACTTTCTATGAAAGATAAACATATTTCCTGTAGAAGCATAGCGGCTGTACGTCTTTACTCTCTGTGTCTCAACACAAGGGCACTTGTTGATAAAAGGGTTGCTGCTCTCTGAGCATCTTCCTGACCCTGGGAAATGTCCAGAGGAATGGAGGTGGGAGGGAATCTCTAAGCTCAACTCAAAGCCGGGAGTCATCACATTCATTATATCGTCCTGGCTGCATCAGTCGAAACAGAGAAACCACAGGCTGAATCTCACTGTAAGAGATAAGTCCTGAGGACATTTTGAAAAACAAATCACTGAGTGAATTCATCCCAGTTAACGTATCACTACGCCACTAAAATGAATAGCACTTTATCTAATGGCTGTGAGAGGAAAGATCTGAGGAAGTGAAGTTATCTACTGTAGCATAGAGAAGAGCAGAGCACGCATCAGCCCAATGAGGCCACCGGGGAAATCTACCACAGGAATAACTCCAGTCAGAACAGGAACAGACCAGCAGACAGACAGCCATGTAGAGGAGACTACTACAATTGTAGTCTGGGAGTCTGGGACTACAATTCAACTTCACTTCACTGTTACACTATTCACTGCCCTTGGATGTTGTGTTAAAAAATGAGATTGAAATAGATGTAACTCTGATTTGTGTGTGTATGTGTGTGTGTGCGCGTGTGCGTGTGTGCGTGTGTGCGTGTGTGTGTGTGTGTGTGTGTGTGTGTGTGTGTGTGTGTGTGTGTGTGTGTGTGTGTGTGTGTGTGTGTGTGTGTGTGTGTCTACACAACATACTCATAATGTAAAAGTGAAAAGAAAATTCTACAAATGTTTACATATTTTTAAAAATTCAATAACTCAAATATAGTCTTCACCCCACTTGTTACAGCAAGCCTGAATCAGTTCAAGAATACAATTTGGCTCTATAAAATCACATTATAAGTTGCATGTAAGGGGCCTGAGTCAAATATTGAATTCCAAGCACAGATACAACTACAAAGACCAGGGAGCTTTTCGGAAGCCTCGTGAAGAAGGCCAGTGATTGGTAGATGGGTAGCAATAACAAATCAGATATTGAATATCTCTTTAAGTGTAGTCAGGTTAATAATTATGCTATGGCTGATGTATTTATCCACCTAGACACCAGTCGATCTTTTGAACTGAGCTGCAGGACAGGAATGAAACTGTTTAGGGATGATGAGGCCAATGGGGATTTTAAACCAGCTGCAGAGTTCAATGGCTGTGATGGGAGAAAACTGAGGATGGATCAAAAAGATCGTAGTGACTCCATAATAATGACCAAAATGACAGAGAGAAAATAATCATTAAAATATACAGAATAAAATTATTCCAAAACATGCATTTGTACACAACAAAAGTGTTACTGAAGTATTACTGAACTAAAGTATCACTGAAGTATCAGTAAAGTATTACTGAGGTATTACTGAACTGAAGTATCACTGAAGTATCAGTAAAGTATTACTGAAGTATTACTGAACTAAAGTATCACTGAAGTATCAGTAAAGTATTACTGAAGTATTACTGAACTAAAGTATCACTGAAGTATCACTGAAGTATCAGTAAAGTATTACTGAAGTATTACTGAACTAAAGTATCACTGAAGTATCAGTAAAGTATCACTGAAGTATCAGTAAAGTATCACTGAAGTATCAGTAAAGTATTACTGAAGTATTACTGAACTAAAGTATCACTGAAGTATCAGTAAAGTATCACTGAAGTATCAGTAAAGTATTACTGAAGTATTACTGAACTAAAGTAGCACTGAAGTGTCAGTAAAGTATTACTAAAGTATAAATGAAGAAAAGAAACATGGAGAAAAGAAGAC